>NW_010254822.1:0-34245 GCF_000690775.1 Eurypyga helias | reverse complement strand
AGAGCGTTTAACAAACCCACAAGCTCTCTGTAACTAAGTTTATGGGAAGTGACTTCCTCTTGCTGTGAACAGTCAACGTGATGCCCAAGTTTCAGATGACTGATTTTTATCAGTCGTGGAAGGTAGCGTTGCATGTTTACTTGTCTGTCTTCACAAACGTTGTTGGCTGTGACTTCTGATTTCAGGTTCTGTTAAGCTTATGGAATTTGAGGTAAAAAGCAAACAGAAAACCTGTTAAGGTGGTGAGGCTGCAGCTAATCTCTTCAGTGCTGTAAGGCTACAGATTGCCATTGTTTTTCACGTTATGCCCTTTTTGTGCTGTACAACCCCTGGAGATGAGCAATGAAGAGTTTTTAGTCTTTCGAGAAAGTTATGTATGTTTACTGCATTCATTTATTACAGATAAAAGAATGGTAGAAGTAGACGTGACCTCTCTCAAATAAGCTTTCTGGATCTTAAGCATTGTTTTATTCTGTCTTAAAGAAATTGAAATAATTGTAGAGATTTAATTTGTTTACATTGTAAAATCGCAGTTTTGTCTATTTAAAGAAAATTCTTTTGTTGTAGTTAGGGGTTTTTTTAGATAAGTTTCTAAGGAAAAATAATGAAACAAACCCACATATTTAATTTCCTTCACCTTATTAGGAAAGAATTGTAAAGCGTGTTCTAAATATGCTACAATATAGCAGAAACTAAATGTTGAAGGTTTTAAATACTTTTCAAGGCCAAGGTAGCTAGTGAACGGTCGGTTTAACTGTACTGCTGATGCTGAGGAAGGTGCTTGTGGTCTGCCCAGGTCCTAATGGCCATTTATGAGAAATGCCATGCTGTCAGAGGTCTCGGTCTCCCACCTGTATGGTGCTTCAGTGTATCATCACTGCGATTCCCTGGCGGGATTTATGCCGTGGCTGTGGATACCCTCTTGCTAGCAGCGTTTTGGTGTGTGCGCGCAGTGGTGGCAAAACCCCGAAGGGAAAACTCAGTCGTTCGGTAGCATCCGCAGTGTAATCAGTGAGGATCTGCAGCAACAAAATTTCCTAGCCTTTTTGTAGCAAGAGTGCATCTATTTAATTCCTAGGAATTTGCCTTTTTTTTTTTAAGCTGATAAAAACTTGGTGAGGGCCAGAAAAGCTGCCTCATAAAGCGAGAATACCACTAATTAGCTGATCAGTGGTGCTTGACCTTGTGTGCAGTGGGAACGCTCAGCTCATGCTGGGATCAAATTTATATGAATTTGTGAGCCTCTGCCTGGTACCGGCCCTGCTGTATATCACTCAGAACCTGCCTCCTGTGATCCCAGGGCTGCGGGCCAGCCTGAAATGTCGCCTGCTCGGGATGAATTGCACCTTGTTTTGCAAATAGACTCGCTGAGGCTAACTGTCTGCTGTGAATGAAGTGACTATACAGCGCGCGGGAGGATGTTGCAGCCTGGCCCGTGGTGAGCGCTGAGTTGCATCAACAGTGGGTTTTCTGTAGCTCTTCCAGTTTTCATTCCCTTTCTTTCCCATTTAGGCTGGAGGCAAGAGGCAAAGGTCCCGGAGAAAATAGGAAACGTACTGTGAATTACAAGACCTTTTCAGATTCTTTTCAGCTCTGTGTTTCCCACCATAGAAATAGACTGGTATCAACTTTCCCGAGTTCCCCCCTGCCCCTTCATTAAAATATCCCAAGTGTCTGGCCGGGTGTGTTGGGAGAGTTACCCTTTGACTCCCAGCCACTGGCATCAGTGGCTACTTCTGGCATTTGGGATTGACTGAATTGTTTTATATTTGGAAGGCAGATGTGGTACTTGGAAGCAGATACTTGATTACCCCTTTCTAATTTTTTATTGAGATAAGCAACGCGCACCTGAGAAAAAAGACGCAGCCTTCCGCGTCATCTGTAGGAGTCACCTCATGGGCAGTAAAGCCAGCAACGTTCTAAGGGCAAGTGTAGACATCAGGACACATGGCTGGACGTCGATTCTTACGTGGATACAACATTGCACTGAGAAGAAAGTTATTTTGGTTATCCTAATAAAAAAATGCAGAAAAAAGGTTTCCTGACAACTGAAGATCTAGAAACCCTGTTTTGTAGTGAGGTTTGAGAAGCCTCACCTTAAACTGGTGATTGGGAATTGAGGCACCATAATCTCCTTGCTCTAGTTTTTTGGTTCTCATTATAAAAATCTATTTTCAGAATCTAATTACTTTAAATTAAAATACTTGACATGTGCAAAGCACCTTATAATTTCTGAACTTCTGCACTTGCATGACATTAAGCTCTATGGGAGAAAGGCAGGTGTCATGGCCGTTTTACATTTGTGGGAACTGAGATGCCGTGTGCTGTTGCTTCTCCGGATGCAAAGTGATTTAGCGATGCATCGGGTCATAGCCCTGCCTTGCCAGTGTCTGTCAGAATGGGATTGTTACATTTTCTGCCGTCTTAGGGGAGGAAGAAGAAACCAGTAGACCTGACAAAATCAAATTTATGTAACTGAGAAATTGTTTTACTCTTAATAGGGTCTTTGTGTGAGGTGGAGATGTTTCTCCTCATGTCAGCTCCTCGGCCCCAGGGCTTGATCTGACCGTGACCTGCGGTGTGTGCCAGTGACAGGCGGTGTATGCACTGGTGTACGCGTGTCCAGCCGCCGAACAGGTCCCAGGCTTGACTGGCTCCGTGTGTACGTGCTCTGATCAAAGAACGAGCGCCCTACGTTTAGTACAGACTGTAGCACGGTTCCTAATGCCCTTTGCCTCATGTTTTTTTTCCCTAGAAGTGTCTTCACATTGTTTTGACTCACCGTCTAAGTTGAGAATGATAAGAACTCTAAAATATTCTTTTCTGATTTAGAAAAATTGTCTGACAGTAGTATGTGATGTTCTAAATCTTTTATTCTGTAGGTCAGTAACAGATCCACGAGACGGAAAGAGAGTTGCACTCAAAAAGATGCCCAACGTCTTCCAAAATTTGGTCTCTTGTAAAAGGGTCTTCCGGGAGTTGAAGATGTTGTGTTTTTTTAAGCATGACAATGTAAGTAAATCCAAAGTCATTTTGAAGTCTTTGATAAAACCTAATTGTCAAGTGGAGCCTATCTGTAACAGAATTATTTCTTTCTTTTAAGTTATGGCATATCTAAAATGCTTTAAAAGCTCTCTAATTTTATGGTTATCAGATTTCCTGGAAACTCAGATGTTACTGTTGCAAACACTATAAAAAATGAAATTATCAAGAACGTAACGATATTTATAATTTCCCCTCCAAAATGTTTGCAAATAGATAGTCAGTACACTTCCACTTAACCTTATTTTAGGGTTTAGATGAATGTCAGTCTGCACAAAGCAATGCCAGCTGGAGATGCTTTCACTTCCAAGCTATTTCCTACTCCATCTTCCTCTCCCCGTCGTTGGAGTTTATTGCGCACTCAGTTCTAGCAGAGTGGCTGTGCAAGCACTCCCACATCTGCTCTAGGTAAAGTCACGTAGGTTAAGTCAAACCACGAAAAACATTATTTTAATGGACCCATACGGTTGTGTCTGAAGTGAATCCAAAAGTGCTTACAGAAACTGTCCCACCAGTGCGGCCATGGCTGCGGTAACCTCTCCCATTGCAGTGACGAGCACGGAGCATGGGAGATGCTCGTTACTGCAGTGGGAGAGCATCTTAGGAGTACTATCTTCTGCTAGTGGAATGGGATCAGGAAGTGAGTATCTGTTTCAGAACCTTGTTTCATTGCTTTTTCTCCTTTTTGAGATAAATTTATGCTTTTAAGCCAGTACTGGAACAGCTTGAAAAGGTTTCTTGATTTAAAAAAAAAGATAGCCCCAGAATGTACAGAATATCTGACCTGGTGGGCTATTAAATTCACGTATCTTATGAGATAGGATAAGGTCTGTGTGTGGGATAAATTATGAGATAGGATAAGGTCTGTGTGTGGGATAAATAAAGTTCAGTTCTGCAGGAAAGATGCAGCCTGACTATTTTTGAAAGGGATTTGGTTTTGTTTGCCTGGGATAGGTCTTGATCTTGTGTGGTGTTTCCTAGGTACTCTCTGCCCTCGACATACTCCAGCCTCCACACATTGACTATTTTGAAGAAATGTATCCTAAATATAAAATAAAGCATCTTAATTGAGGTAGGTGTAATTTCCATTAATGTAGAAACCGCAAGTAGTTGATGGAATCTCCGCAATGGGACTACAGAAACCTCGTGCCTGTATCTGGACAGTTCTACATTCTCAAGATTTTGTTAACATTAGTGATCCAATGGTGCAGGATCGAACATGAAGTTTTGAATGAAGAGCCAGGAAACGCCAGGGCATTGTGGTATTTACCAACAGATACTGCTGCTACTTACGGTGATTCCCCCAAAATATTTTTTTAAACTATATACCCAGTGATTAACTTCCTCTCAGTTATTAGTGCCATAAAATACTCTGGTGTTTTCAGAGAGAGCTGCTGTCACATGCTTTGAAACCATGACTTTCCGGGGATGTTTCGGCACGCTGGCTGGGTGGTGCCTTGCCTTGTTCAGCCTCTGTCTTGATGGAGGAAACAGGCTTTCACACCGATGTACGTGCTGTTTAACGTGTCACCGACGCAAAGGCACACGCTCCCTATGGGTAACCGTACGATAAAACTGAACTTTAATGCACAACTTGACATGAGAATGTCATGTTCTGTTATGGTGGGTTTTTTCCTTTTACAAGCTTTGTTTGGGGTTGGGAATTCCTGTGCTCTTATATACTGCAAAGTCAGTCATCGGGCTGGGGAGGCTCTTACTGGCTCCGGTTGGAAGAGAAGTTCTCTGACTACACATAGGCTGGTTTAGTACTTACTCTAGGTTTTACATGGCTAGAAATTACTCTAATGCAATGAGTTAAGTACAGCTTTTCGTGATATAGAAAATATGTAGAAATATTGTGAGATTTAGGACAAAAAAAATATTTTAAATAGGGGTAATTCAGTTGTCTGCAGAGACTTCACTAGCTACAGACCAGGAATCATCATAAAGATTGTCTGCTGAGACTAGTCGTACTCTCTGCTCTCTTCTTTATGATATTTGAAAAATGTAACATGCTAAGATCCATTTTTTGAGAAGGTTTTAGCTGTAAGAAATGAACTTGCTAATAAGTACTGAATGAGATTTTTTGTTTATATTTTAATTTTATGTACGTGGGAAAAAGCTCTTCACCAGACTCCTGCCCATAACTGTTTTAAGATTATTTGCAGAGTTTTATGAACTGTTTGGATATTTTTATAACATGCTGTTAGTAACAAAATATCCTTTGTAGACTTTAGTAAAAGTGATATTATAGAGAGCAAATAAACAAATGACCTAACACTGGCATTTCTGTTACTGAATTAGCATTGCAGTGCAGGGACCTGCTGTACAGGTGGGGGCAGGTAACAGACTTCTGTTTTCTGTGGAAAACCCCAAAAGGAAACACAGAAAATTGAACTCGGCACTGAAAGCAAGCACCTGAGTCACAGCACATTCAGTGATGTGTCATCTCATACTGCTGCTCCTTTGACAGCTTTGCTTGCAGTCCTTCAAGTTTGTCATTCACAGCCAAATTGTGCAAATAAAGCTGACTCCCAAACCCGAAATTGTTACCAAAATCTCCTTGTAAATCAGGCAGGGCATAATGAAATGTCTGCTACAAGCTTATGTGAGACACCTGCCCATCAATTTTCATCTGGAAATGCATGCACAGACATTCAGGAGCGTATGTAAAGTGTTACGATTGAGGATTTGGGTTTATTTTCTACATTGATACAGTTTTATGCAGTCGTAACTGGGACTGGGGAGCTGTCTCTGTTCCTGGGTGCATGATAGTAGTTGGGTTTGAACACCCAGACGGCGCTGTCCCGCAGACATCCCCATGGCGTGTTCCGCTTCTCCTGCCCGTGGCTTTGCTGGGCTGGTGTCACTGTCAGAGGAGCTGCCTGAGGATTGAGTGCTTCAGCTCATCCTCTGGTTAGACTTTGGAAGGTTGTTTGTTAATTACTGATGGGTCTCAGCTGCTTTTTCATGTGACCCGCTTTACAGGACAATTAATGGGTGAAAAATTGCGGTTCCTTATTTTTGGCTAAACTGAACTTTGTGAAATATGGTTTGGTCTATTTATAACGCCTTGGGTTGATTGGTGAAGAAAGTAGGTGTAGTTTAAACACAGTGATTTTAACCAAAGTACAGCATGATTTACTGATGGATAAACAAATCCATTGGTTGAAAATATCACTATGCTGTCCTAGGGCTTTTTAATTTCAATGTTAGATAAAGCTCTTAAAGTTTGCCTTGTTCTTTCTTCCGTATGAACAGCGTATGAGTAGTCTTCAAAAACTGGATTTTGGTGATTTGCACTAGTTCAATGCCCTCATTTTATTATGAGTCATATGAGTTATAAATCAGATCTAGGTTAAGGATTACTCCTTCTGTGTAACTGTACAATCAAGAATATTTAAATGGGATAAGCTTATTTTTATGAGCTTAGCTACTGCCAAGTTTTGAATATGAAACCAGAAATGTTGGTTCCCTTCATGGTTAACTGATTCTGAAGTCATTCTGACTGGTATTTTATAGAGCTGCCTTTTGGTTTAAACCTGTTTGAATTTATTGACTCTGCTCTTGGTAATAGAAGGCAATTTGCTGTGTGTAGTCTTCTTTCTCCTTTCTTCTGAAAAAATTGCACAAAGTGCACTTGTAACCCTTAAACTCACCAGAAGAAGGAATGAATGTTTCCCTTTATAGGCATGTTTTTTATTGCAGGTGCTTCTCCTTACTGTGGTGTAAGGACTTATTTCAGATACATTTTAAGAATATCAAGTATCTATATTCTGTATTTGGGGGGTGTAGTTTTAAAACCCTCTTTTGTTGATCCACTGGTATAGTTCCTGAAGATACCAGAGTGACGTTCCATTTTTACGGCAGAGTGTATTGATCGGCGGTGAAAGTGTAAAGGGATGGAGCTGGCACTGCTTGACTTCCTTTATTCCTACTGAGGAGTTGCAGTGCCTCAGCTGGGGAAAGATAAAGCAACCGTAAAAGAATGGCCACGATGATAGGAATGATGTGTTGCACACGAACTGGTGGAGTTAGTTTCAGTTACTCAGTGTCTGAGGTACCAGCAAGAATTGCAAGGTGTATTTCTTAAAGAGATCTCATAAACCGACTTAAAGTTTTGATGCTAAAAGACTTCTCATGAAACTGGTGAGGAATAAAGGAATTTTAATCTAGTGAGATTTTTGGTTTAGAATGTAAATTCTTTGCAAACTTTTAGATATTTCTACATACTTTGAATATGTAATGAGGCTTTAGATTGAAAATATTGGTGAGTGTTTAACATCTTATGGGGTATTGATATTTTTGCCAATATCACCTCGTGCAAACATGAATAGATAATGGGGCATATACTATTCTAGATGTCTGTCTGGAGGAAATAAATTAAGAAGAGGTTGTTAGTGAATTTTAAGGTTTCTGTGGTCATTAGTAAGTTCTTCGTTAAGCTGAAGTTCAAGGTTTTTATCCCCGTGGTCATCACCTTACCTTGGGAGAACAGAATAATCCCTGATACACCAGCTTGGGCAATGCTTGGGTTCTGCTGTATGCCTGTTCCTGGGGGGGCTGACCGAGCTTTAAAGCCCGTCCGTGACACAGGTAAGTAGTGACTGGCAGATTTTGCTAGAGCATCTGAACTGCATTTCATTGCAAGGCCCCAAAGCTGTTAGTTTTTTGTTGTACTGATTCATAGCTCTTGTTTCCAGTGGCCATTTCAGTGGTTCAGATTTACAAAATGTGCAGTTGATTGTAGCACTGAATTCTGCAACTGGAGATACACAGACATTCTCTTCTAAGAATTAGCCTAGGTTTTTATAGCAATTTTTTGAAAACTTTTTCCATTACAGTGAATTTTAGAAGCAGCTGCGAAGACGTAACTTTTGTCAGTCTCGCTATACTGGCTTGGAAAGACTTTAATACCAGTAAAAGCAAAGGTGTGAAGCACTTTGTTCCCGTTGAGCTTATTAAGAGGTGAAAGAACTGATTTCTGACAGATTACAGAGTAAATCCCTCGCATACGTAGAGTGGAGGAGGGTGGACAGGGACAAGGTAGGATTTGGTTTCTCCAGCCAGTAAAGTCCAGCAGGGCCGACAGCAACACTGCTGGGGTAGCAGGTAGCTTATGCTCAGGCCTCCTGTTGCTTTGCAGTATCCTTAGAAAGGGTTTCCGTGTTAACTACCCGTCGGAGATGTCATCATGGCACGTTCCGCTGGGCCAACACACAAACGAGTTGAACAGGGACCTCGAGGACCTCGAGGATTAGTGTGCTCCACAGAAGGCTCCGGGTTGGTGATGTGCAGCAGGTAACAGCAGTTGGAGTTGCTGGGGCAGGCAGAATTGCCGCTTAGATTCCCCCTAGATGTTCATGGGAACAGAACAGCTCCATGCACTCCTACAGGTATTGGAAGCGTGGTGCTGGTGGTGTCAGGCCGGTACACGGTGTGGGAGAGTCCCAGATGTCTGTGGGAAACGGCTCTGTTCTCCCTGTAACACCAGGCTCCCTGGCCTTGGTTAAAATCTTGCTCTGTCCAGGAGTGAAGTTGTAAATTCCAGTATTTGCCAAATCTAGTTGGATAATATTGCCTGGGAACAGAAAATGTTTTCCCTAGTATGCATTGTTATGGAATTATTTCTGTCGAGAAGATTGTGTGCATGTGGGAAAATCGCAGGGAGGTTCTAAAGCTGGATATCCCGTCCTGTCAGCACTGATCTTTCAGGTGGAGTGTGCTGGCAGTATGTGCCTGGCCGGCAGTGATGCGCTAAAAGTGGACTGAAATTTTCTCGTGTCCTCTTACCTTGAAACCTTTTCTAGCTACTCAGTAAATTATTTTAATTCCCAACTTAAGGATTATGACTTGGTTTTTGAACAACCTGAAATGACACCATGAAAGAAGGTTTTAAAATGTTGACTTTGACTGGGAACTCTTCACACAGCATTTGACGTTTCAAAAAAAAAAAAAATCTGTTTCCCAAGGTTTTTGTAGGATAAATTATCAGTATGAGTTGGTAATTTATCCACAAGTCTACTATTGATTAATCCACGTTCCCTTTTGCCCTGCTTAGCGTTTTTCTACTCATGGAAGTATTGGATAAGTTTACCGCATCCGTCCATAAGCTCTGTAAGATACCAGAATACCGCTCTGCAGGAAGCGGTCTGTCGCACAGATGCATTTCCCTTTCGGATAGCAAATTCAGGCAACCTCAAGACCAGATAATGAAATAACCAGAGGAAATTTAGAAACTGGCGCTGCCGTAGCGGAGTTAATTTCTGTACCGCGCAGGCCGCGCGCTGCCGTAGCTCTGGGGAATGGCTCGCCGTTCCCTCTCAGACACATGTTTTACTGGCCCCGGAGAAGCCGAGTGTCTTCCTCTTGCTAACCACAGTACGGAGCCAGGACAGCGTGTCGCAGCACGCCGTCCCGCAGCCCTGCAGATGCCATCTGCCAGGTGTGTTTGTCTTTCCCCAAACAGCTTCCACAGCATTCAGGCTTCATTTTAGAACACACAATTGTTTGGATATGAAAATTGGTGATTTTATTGTACATAATACATAACAGGGCACCGCTAAGCTGCAGGTGATTAATCCCAGTGCCCTTAACTCAGACATGGTGCTTTTGTGGGAGGTTGGGGACTCCAGCTCCTAATGAGTTTTGAAACGGCGGGAGCGGAGGGGTGGGAGCTGCAGCTTCACCTGAGCGCTTCTCTCATTGTACCCCGGCTCAGTTGGGTCGAAGGGCTGAATTTTCTCTGTATTAGGAACTCAGCAAGAGCTCTGAAGCCCTGACCTTACACAGAAGTAAGATTCAGGTGGAGTTTCAGTATTTTCTTCCTGCTGTGAAAACTGCCTTTTTTATTTTTTTCCCTGAGTCCAAAACCATGTCCCCATGTTTTGGGTATTGATACAAAGTGAGGATATTGCAGTAATATTTCTCCTAGGAAGCTCTAAAGTCTGCAAAGAGTTAGAAGGGAACAGAGGTGGCATCGCAAACCAAGATTGATGTAAAACCAAGTATATGTGATGTAAAAACAAGTCTAACTGAAATGTACTAAGAAATCCCCTTGTCCCCATTTTATAGAGAATCCTGAAATATATATGAGTTTTGTTTTAAAAAAACAGGTTTCTTAGGGCATTGTGCAGATAGACACCTCTACTCCACTGTTGGCATCCAGCTAATCCACCTACCCCCGAACTTGTTCACAGGATGCTGGCTTCTTCCCAGCAAAAACAGGCTATAGAACTGAGTTTTGAGGTATGCTCAGACCTAAGAAAGAAGGACCCAAATCCTTATGAGACTACCACCTCACAGGGTGCACTTTATTCCTTTTTAGAATGTGCCTGTCACTGCAAAATCTACCAACTCAGCAGGTCTCCCAGTCAGCAGAGTAAGTGAAGTTCTTTTGTGCCATGCATTTGCCTTGATAATTATTCCGAAGCAAATTGGTACATTCGTAGTTCTAATTTTATACAGCTACTTAACTAATTACTGCTGTCAGTAGCAATTTTTATCTGGTAGTAACGTTCAGCTTAGCACGTGTTACAGCTCCAGTGACCACCCCATAGCCAGCTTTTGTATGGTTTAACTTAGAAGGAAGACTGCAGGTACCTGTTGGAATAGTTGACTGAAATCCAAGAGGGTTTTTGTGGTTTGTTTTTGCTAAACATTTACAGTGCTGGCCGGAGTGAAGTCACCGACCCGCTTGGGTACCAGCTGTTTAAAGGAGCTGCTGTTTGTAAAAAGGCAGGAACATCAAGCAAGTGCTGCTTTTGCTCTTGTTTAGAGACCCTCATTAAATTATCGAGAGACAATAATCAGATAGCTACTGTTGGAGTTAATGGCACCTCTGAGCCCCTGTCAAGAGAGCTTTATTTAATGCGCAGCAGACCTGGAGTGGTGCAGGTGCCATTTCAGGCCCTCATTTAATTTAAGCTGCTTTAGTTGGCATGGCAACTAGTTGAGACATCTGGGAGACATTATGCTCAGGATTGAGATTTAGAAGGATTTGTGGCGTAGCAAAACAAAAATCTTATCATAATAAAGTGCAGAGTAATGCCTTTGGATTTTTTTTTTAAATATTTTACATTAAAAATTATATGTAAAGATTTGTTGCAGCCAAAAGGTAAAAACCAAATTTTAAAAGGCTGGAATAAATATTTAAGACGGTCTTTGCAAAAGGAAAAGAAAAATTAGAGGGCTAGAAATTAAGGTGCTTCGGGGGGGGTTTTGTTTTTTTTTTATTAATTCCTAATGAATGCAATTTCAGTTTGGGATTTCTTTGGTCAAAACATTGGCAATGTTTCAATTCTGAAATGACTTTTTTGTGGTGTGCTGATGTCAGATGAACGATTTGCCTGATGGGGATTTGCCCGGATCGGGTTTGCAGAGCAACAGATGGAAGGAGAACGCTGATTAGGTAGGGATGAAAGAGAATGTAAGTTTTCTCTGGGTTGTTAAGTGCGGCGTGACCTGTGCCAAGGAGCCGGTGACGGTGGTAAGAAGGAGCAGAAGTTTCTGCTGAAGCCGACTCGCTGTCTGTGTTAGCGAGAGATCAGTGTCAGAGCTGCAGCCAGGGTTCGCTCTTCTATTTCAGACTCGGTACGTAGCCGGGCTGGTTGGAAAGAGCATTGAGCCAAGTGATAGGATCCGCCAGGATAATGCTGGGATTTAAAACCAAACCCAGCCCCTCAGCGCTGGCCTAGTTAGCTTGGCTTTCGGAGGAAAGGTCAGGACGGCACGCTCATAAAAATACCGCCCCGAGGTCGATGAGTTCATGAAGTTACCGGAGCTTGTGCGCAGCAGACCCGGAGCACGAGTGGAGCTGCCGCGTGTCACTTCCTCGCGCGCTGCACACCCCGCTCCTTCCTGCAGAGCAGAGGGCAAACCGCACGTGCCGGCGTTGCGGGGCAGCCGGGCTGCTGCCGGTGCCCGCAGCTGCTCCGCGTGTGTTTGGAGAGCTGACTGCTGCTTTACCTTGAACTGCCAATGAACCCGGTACGCCCAGGGAGATACTAGACCGGGGCCCAGGAGGTGCCGTTTCAGTTCCAACTCTCTCCTTGACCTTTTGCATGACCTTGGCAGCGAGCACCACCTCTGCCACGTTTCGGTCCGGTGATGCATAACGCCTAACGCAGGGGTCTCGGTTTGATGCCCTGTGACGCAGAAGTTCAGTGAACGTGTGGCTGCGGTGTTTTACCTTCTTCCCTGTCACAAATGGGACAGTGTCAGAGATTTTTGTTTCAAACGTGACTGCGAAGGGTGGATTTTAAACCAGTAATGTTTCTTAATTATCAAACTTATGTGTTGTAAAAGCTGAAAATCCTCAGTATTGCAAGTTCAATCCTTCTTGGAGGTTGAGGTGCTGTGGTTTGGCTTTAAACTCCATTCTGAACCACAGCTCCCACATCAGAACTTCATTTCCCAGTGGTGCTTGTGAACGCAGCGGGGTACCGCCGGAGCAGCTGCTCTGCAGCTCAACGGCCTCTTCGTCGCTGCCGGCGGTAAAAGCTCTCCGTGGCCGATGGCCCTGGAGACACCCAGTGTCTAGTACCCCGAGTCTTTATCGTAAGGGTTTCGGCATGGGTTTTATTACCCTAACATACTCGGGAGATGGACACTGTGATACTGGGTTTGTGGGTTGAGGTATGCTGCTTGTCTTCCGTATTTCTCCATTTTTGAAATTGTATTTTTGGTATTTTTAGTGTTTCTTCAATAAACCTAATACACTCTTAATCCACACCTTTCCTTGGTATGAACCACAGCGTATACAACTGTACCTTCAGGTGTTGGTGTAAACGGCAGTGAGCATGCCTACTGCTGTGCTCAGCGTATCTGTGAGTACCTGAAATAGTGGTTTCCGTTTGTTTTTTTAGTTTTTCCTCCAGACAGAAGTTTCTTTTTTTTTTTTTCTTCTCCTGCTGTAACTCTGAAGAGGTTTTATGACCGGGATTTGTATGCCTGTGTATATGATGCTTGAGAAGGCAAAGCAGCGGGTCCTGGGTAGGTTTAGGGAGGCGTATGTGTTTCTGTAAGTCTGCGTTACTGCCCGTGTGGCAGCCTGCAAGGTACTTTTAATAACCCACTTTCACACGCCTGCCCTTGGCAGTTTGTCTGGTTAAACCATGTTGATGTGTGTCCACTACGAAGACACTACTTTGGTTGTTTGTAATCCATGACTTACCGACCTTAAGGACAGATTTAAAGGTTTTGAGATGCTATTCATTATATTAAATTTTTATTTTGTTTTCTGAGTTGTAATTTGACTTTGGAATAGTTTTGTAACAACTGCCCTCATGCTAATGCTGCTTCATCGGGTAATCTGTTTGCTTTCACAACCCGCTTTTTCTTTTCATTCCTGTAAGAGTCTGGAGACTTGACCTCTGAGGAAGCTTTATTCTTCTTTTACTGACCTGTAAGAGCTCAAATTCCTAGGAGTTAGAGTAAATGTTTCAAGAGATTATGTGCTGGACTTCCTGCTTTTGCCTTAACTAATAACTGAAGATACGTTGTCACTGAATTGATGCAGAGTGACCTCCATAAGATTATCGTCTCTCCTCAGCCACTCAGCTCGGATCATGTCAAAGTTTTTCTTTACCAGATTTTAAGAGGTAATTTTTCTTCTTTTATAAATGTAATGAAAATGATGTAGTGGGGTTTTTTTCCTCTGTTTCTTAATGTTTATTCTCAAGACATCCTTGTCTGGAATAAGTTTCTTGTGGAGACTTGGGGTTTTTCATTTCGCAGTATGAATGAATAGCAAGCACGAGTTATTCTAGTTGTAAGGATGTGGCAGCCCTGCTGCCTCCCACCACGGTCATGGGTAACGAGGGCAAGATTACGCTTCAGCTGCAAAGGCTTTTTCAGTGGCCGGTGAGAGTGTTAAGGGGCATGTGTGTGTTTTAACACTCGTCCAATGCTTTTTGAATCCAGGTGCAGAAAGGACACCTAGACTGAGCCAAATTGATAGGTATATGTCACTGTACCCACTAAAGGGTTTCTGGAGAACAGTCTTTAAATTGTTGTGGAACAGTCCACTGAAGTTTGATTTTTAGCTAAAACAATTTACCATAAAAGTAATTTTAAACTGCATTTATAGTTTCTAGTTCATCGGGAAACATTATCCAAGAAATGGGATTATTGAGCTTGTCTTTTGAACATCTGATCAGTGTTAGTCCAGTTGCTTTTCCACTGGCTTTATTTGAGTGTTTTCACTGGAATAAGAAGAAAGTAAACAGTCAGTTTTATCTGCTAGCCAATAAATAGTAGATGGTATTCATAAAGAGCAGACAAAGAAATGGAAATGATATCCAGATTTAGTGTGGGCTATTCCAGGTACCTGTGGTGCTAGAAAAAGATTTACAGTCCCAAAGGACGGACGGCATTTCTGCCTCTGTGATTACTGAGTTTATGGTGACTGAGGGAACACTCAGAACTCTGAAGGGCAATGCAAAACTGCCAGCTACGGTTTGTTCAAGACTTATTTGAATTCTCGTTCCGCTTGCCCAGGCATTTGACCCGAGAGCTCAGCGTTCCCCAGTTTAATGCGATTATTTATTTTTGCTCTGTCTGACCCTACTTGAATCATGGCCATTTCTCCATTTTCCGTGCTGTGTCTACTACTGTAGCTCACGTGCATCAACGATGCCATGCTGGTATACTTCTTCCACGGTACTTCTAGTGAAGTGCTTTCTGCATTACTTTCCTTTGCTAGAAAGGATCAGAATTACAGCTTCAGGGACTGCAAAAGCACGCAGGAAGCATAGCTTATCTTTCTTTCCTAACCACCTAAACGTTACCAACATCCCCAGTGCCTGTGATCACATGTCCTAAATTCATTAGCTCTAGCTTTGAATTTTTGTACTAATAAAATTAAGAAAATGGCCTGGGCTTTACTGCAATTTGGGCCTGTATTCTGTTAGCCTTGGTGTATATCACCTGCTGCTAGCTTATGAGGTTTGAGTTTGAAAAAAGTGATTTTTTTTTTCTTTTTTAAAAAAAAAGGGAAATTAGCTTGTGTTTAATCTGAGTTTATTCTGAAGTACAGCTGTGACCTAGGAAATTGTTCAGTCAAATTTTAGTGCTGCAGAAGTTAAAATTTTTACTGGGCAACAGAGCAGTAAGAGCGCTGTGTCAGTATTCCAGTGCTGTGATTAGCAGAGTATCCTTGTCATAACCAAGAAAATTATGGTTTGGTTTTGTTAAAAAAAAAAAAAGACAACTTAAATTACTTGCTCTGTCTAGTTTGTGTGCTCCAAAAGTTTTGTCCTTTCTTTGAGTGTCTGAGTGTGTAGTAGAGACTGGAGTTAGAATCATATCAAAAATGTGCCAATGGCAAAGTCTTTGCTGATCAGGAGTTGCAAGACCTTCCAGGAAAATGTTGTCAGCCTTAAACTTCTTTGAAAAGGTATTTATTTTAATTTTGTTTAATATTTCAGGTCTGAAATATCTACATTCTGCTGGCATTTTACATCGAGACATTAAACCAGGGAACCTACTTGTGAACAGCAACTGTGTTCTTAAGGTGCTACTTAAATTTATTGAAAATGTACTTATGTATATGCTGTTCTTTATAAATCAGTTGTTGGGGTTTTTTTAAACCAAAATGTTTAATATGAACACTTCCCCTGAAAAATTTTTCAAGAAAAAAATCCCACGCATTCTTTAAAAATTATAAAAGAAGCAAACATCTTTTGCCTTTTCTCCTCACCTCTCCCCAAATCTGCGGAAGCTAGAGGCACGACTCGTTTGCCTTGCGTGGGATCTCTTGTGCCCTCGGCCGCTGAGAAGGGCAGGCACTGCCCTTGGCTTACCGCAGCGTTGGTGTTCAGTCTGCTCGGCACAGCCCAGGACTCTGCCCGTAACTTCTTAAGGATATGGAATTTTGGCGGGCTTAGGCCTGATGTACAGCTATGCCAAATATAAAAAATTGAGGTTTTCATAATTGTGAAAATTTTGGTCTGTTTTCTTACCCCTTCTCGTTCAAGAAATTTTTTAAAATTCTCAAAGCCAGAGTGAGTAGAAGGCTGAATCTTTTTGCACAGTTTTGAGGTGTCTAATGAACAAATGAAGTCTGGTTTGGGATGAAATATTCTTTACCCAGAGGGTGGCAATATGTGTTATTTTTTCAGTGCAGAGTTTTTTAATTTTTTAGATTATAAATATTATAATGCCAACTAAAAATGTCCTGCAATTTCAAATGAAATTATAGCAAGTTTAAATAGATGTGGAATAAAGTGGCATAATTTCTTCCTGTTCCCCTTTCCCTTCGCTTATGCAGTTACAGCAGATTATCTGATTTATTTAAATGCTGGTTTGGGAATTCCTGCTTCGTTACCAGAAGGTTACCTATTTGAAATGTGTTAAGTGTTTTGGTTATTTTAATTTTTTTATTTACCTTCTCAATTTAGATTTGTGATTTTGGATTGGCCAGGGTGGAAGAATTAGATGAATCTCGTCACATGACTCAGGAAGTTGTCACTCAGTATTATCGAGCTCCAGAAATCCTGATGGGCAGCCGTCACTACAGCAATGCTATTGACATCTGGTCTGTAGGCTGTATCTTTGCAGAATTGCTTGGGCGAAGAATATTGTTTCAGGCACAGAGTCCCATACAGCAGGTATCATTAAATTTCCCTTTAAATATTTGTCTGTTGTTTAATTTCATGGAATCAGTTATGCTGATGCATTTTGAAGCACAAACTTGCTTTTGTTTCGCTTGGTTTACACACAGACAGAAAAACAAGCTCCTTTGAAATGATAACTTCTGGACAGCGGTCATTAACGTTAGCTCCTGAAATGTGTGGGTTTTTGTAATTCTCGGTAGTCTGCTGCAGTACCAAAGCCTGCTGTAGCATTTCACTGAGACAAGGTAAAGGTGACATAACCAGGATCGAGGTTTTTGTAACTACTTACACGAGACAGTTTTTTCTGTCGGTGTGTAACTGGTCGTACAGCGTTGGCACGTGAAATATTGAACCTGCCAATTAGCAGTGCTGTCCGTCTGCTTCACTTCAGTAACGGTCAAGTGTGTGAGAAGATATTGAAGATTTTTGATGTTGTATAGCTGTGGCTAGGTATCAAAACCAGATGCACCAGGATACTTCCTCACCACTCCAGCAGTAAGGAGACTTGGGCCATGAAGATGAGGGCTGGAGCACCTCTCCTCTGATAAAAGGCTGAGAGAGTTGGGGTGTTCAGCCTGGAGAAGAGAAGGCTCTGGGGAGACCTTATAGCACCTTCCAGTGCCTGAAGGGGCTACAAGGAAGCTGGGGGGGGACTTTTTACAAGGGCCTGTAGTGACAGGACAAGGGGTAACGGGTTTAAATTGAAAGTGGGGGGGTTTAGATTGGTTGTCAGGCAGAAATTCTTCCTGGAGAGGATGGTGAAGCACTGGGACAGGTTGCCCAGAGAAGTTGTGGATGCCCCATCCCTGGAAGTGTCCAAGGCCAGGCTGGATGAGGCGTGGAGCAACCTGGTCTAGTGGAAGGTGTCCCTGCCCATGGCAGGGGGTGGGACTGGATGGTCTTTAAGGTCCCCTCCAACCCAAAGTTGGAAGATCCTATGCTTCTGTGACTAATATAATATACATGTATCTGTAATAATATTGAAGTGCAATTGCAACAGTAGCTAGAGAATAATGTCTGCAGCAAGATATTAGATGGATGC
Source organism: Eurypyga helias (assembly GCF_000690775.1). NCBI lineage: Eukaryota > Metazoa > Chordata > Aves > Eurypygiformes > Eurypygidae > Eurypyga > Eurypyga helias. The sequence continues at coordinate 16,545 of NW_010254822.1, read as the reverse complement.
ATTTATACTTCTGAGAAAAGGAGCAAGATGTGCTGACATAAAGTTTATCGTCATCATTGATAGCATTCACCTATAGATTAGAAACAACACTGCATTCAAATTGTGAGATTACATATATTGGCAAGAATTAAAAACGTGTTCCAAACTTCTGTTGAAGGTGACGCTTCATCTCTGTACTTCTCGTTTGTTCATGCACGTGGCATTTTCACGGGTTGGAGAGACGTTCACGTCAGCACGCTGTTTCACCACGCGTATGTTTAAAACGGTGGTGTGTTGTGTGTGTGTTTCCAGCGCTGTGTCCTGTCTGGTGGCGCCTATCATGTCACTGCAGCAGGGTTCCCAAGGAGGGACTTGCTAGTCACTAGGCAGCTCTGATGCCTTGTATGGGCACAAAAAGTAGGCCTCCTCCCAAAATACACCTCTTACCCTTGTTAAGAGACTGCAGAGGAGACAATGACAGTGATGTGATCAGAACTACTAGTTAAACTGACAGCTGTTCTGTTCCCGTCTCAAAAACATTCAAGATCTCCCATATTTCTAGTATTTGATCTTTTGCTGCACTGAAGGTAAACGTACATGTGATTTTAATGGCCTTGGCTATCCTCTTGAAATTCAAAGTGCAAAGACATTCATCAGATAACTCTCCAATAGCATTATGGGGTGGGGCTCACTTAATTTGATTGAGAAGATGCACGAAGTTACACAAGGGTTCCTAGATCCTCAATGACCCCTGTGCAGTAGGCTGGTTTAGGAAGTCATCACCATACGCATTTCCGTGGTGGTCTGAGAAATGCAGCGCTGTCCAGAGGTGGGTAGAGTCTGCAGAAGCACCTTGAGCACTCCCTCGTGCCTGTGCCCTGCTCCTTAGGGTAGACTGTGCACTAAAACTGGTTCTCTCTGCTGTCAGGACGGCCATCATCAGGCTTAAGTTTTCCTGGTACAAAAACCAGGGGAGAGAGAATTGTAAAATGCACTGCAGTGGAGTCTTTAACTCAAGTCCTGGAAGGTGACTAAAGCTTTAGTTTTTTAATTATAAACCAGACTGTAAGTGGTGATTTGGCATTTTATGCTTTGGATGGTGATGAGTATCTCCAAGTTGCTTACTCGAGTTACAACAGCCAACTTTCGATAAGGATTTTGTGGGATTTCTTGCAGAAGTAAGAAATGAGATAATCTGAGGCTTAGATAATCAGGAACACTTTCACGTACACTATTTCCTAACACTTCCTATTTTTGCTTTTTACTGATACTGCTTAGGATAGTTAGTGTTTTTGTGTAGTACAATGTTTCTCTTTTTGTTTAAAAATGCATTTTTGAAGGTGCAAATACAAGTTATTTTTAGCTATATGTCCAGACACATTTAATACATCTAATCTTATCTTTTAGTGCATCTCTAGTGCAGGAAGGGTGGTCTCTGGCTTTCTGAGCCTCTGTGGGAGCAAGTGCCGTTCCCTGCCTGCGTTAAAGACCAGCCTGCACAGTTTTCTAAAAGGCAGGTAGTAGAGCACGAAGGTTAGCCAGTTCTTCTTGTCTGATTTTGGTCATTATTGTTTAATCCTCCTTAAAGATAACCGGTCCCATGCCCGGGATAGGAAGCAGAATCCGTTTGGAAGGATCAGAATGTCAGGAGGAGAGGGGCATCAGGCACGCAGTGCCAGCCCAGTGTCGCCGTTCCCACCAGCTGAAGCACGTGTGTGGAGCTGCATTTCTGGCGGCTGGCCTTTGCCGTGTCGGCACGCCTGGATGCCGAGAGGAGCGGCTTGCCGTGTCACACCCTGGTATGCCAGGGCTGTGCTTCCTGCTGGACACCCCTCTTGCATTTCTGACCTCAGCAGTGTTTCCTTGCGCGTTTGGTGCACAGCAGCAGGAGGGGATCTGTAGAGCAAGGTGGTGGGTGCTGAGGTGCTGACACGCTCGTTTCCCACGGTTAGAGTGGAGATGGGCTTTGGGGAGGACCTGGGCTGGCTGCGCAGGCTGGCTGCCCACGGGCAGGTGAAACACCTTCAGATGTTCTCATAGAACGCATCCCCCAGGCAGTCTTACCGAAAAGGAGCCGGTGCCTGTGCTCCACTCCGTGCGAACTGTGGCACCAGCAGTGGCAGGAGCAGGGCAGGGAGCTTTGGCAGGGCTCTTTCCTTCGGGCTGAAGTAACAGCATAATGAAGGGGATTCACTGAACATACCCTGAAGACCTGAAATTCACACAGCTGAGGTCAGTTGAATTCAAACCCAATGTTTTGTAATACTTTTTTTTCTATTTTACACTAAAATTTCAAAATATATTTTGTAATACTTTAGAAAAATATGTTTAATGACTGATGACATGCCTCTAGAAATCAGACTGCTTAACAAAATTCATCTGTGAGTGTATTGGAAATGCATGGGCTGAGCCAAGATAATTTTTGTCTTGAAAGAAGTTAAACAGGAACTTCCAGGAGATCATTATGCAAAATCTTTGAGTGTTTTTTCATGTAGAATAAAGTGTGTGTATTTATATCCATGTCTGTAGATATAAATGTAAGCGTAAATGAACATATCATTGCTGCATGCTTCAGAAGCAGTTGGCTGGAACATGCAGGTGTTGATGCAGTCTACATTCCCTGATACACTGGTATAATTTATTATGTTGCTTTTAATCTTCTGTAAATACATCAGTCTTTTATTATATCAGCACCATGTGCCTATTTCTCAGTTACATATTTTCCACATCCAAAAAGCTGAAGGTTGAGGATATTTTTCCTGTCTAGTTTTCCATCTCCTTACAAGCATAGGTGCTTTGCTGTCACTGCTCTGTGCAGGTGGGCTGGCCCCGGCGGCGGGGTGCCAAGGCACCCGGGGGCACACGTGCTCAGTACCAGGCTGTGACGCCGCAGGTGCCTGGAGGCATTGGACACACGAGTGCCTCTGCGGGAGCGGGCTGCAGGGAACATGCCGGCTGCAGGGTGCACGGTTTGGTGTAGACAGCAGTCATGTTTCACCACCTTACGCCAGCAGTCAGTGGGTGATGTTCCTGCATACAAGGCCTGTGTAATGGTGATAATGGGTTTATTCTCAGAGGAGAGCTCTGCAGTGGCTCGTTAGCACGGGTGGATGGTGGTCACGAGGGAATGCTGGGGACCAGGGGCTGATCTCACCACTGACAGGGCTCAGGTTTTTTTTAATTCTGTTTTGCTTGACTTATTCAGGGTTTTTTTGTTTGTTTTTATTTACTAAAGGAGTATGTGCACATGCTTTTGTAGAAATAAGGTGAAAGCTTGCCTGTTGCTTTCCAAAATGAAAAAGGTGAATAAAATGTCACTTCGTTTACAGTTCTGAACGCAGCATCATCTTTGCTCTTTGTTAGGTAGCTTTTGTCTTCCTCACAACCAGCACCACTTCACTTTCCTCTGGTGCTGGACAGATAATTTTTTTTTAACTTACTTTTCTCTTATATTGGGATTTTTTATGCAGTATGTTTGACTGTAGTTCTGAGGGGCTTTTCCCATTTTCTATAGTTCTCTTCCTATCAATGACAAGAGATTTTGTGTAAGTAGTAGTTGACCTGTGTTTTGGAGGTGATGTTGTGTGGTACATTGGTATGCAATGCTGACATTCAGTTAGAATCATCGAATCACAGACTGGTTTGGGTTGGAAGGGACCTTAAAGACCATCCAGTTCCAACCCCCTTGCCATGGGCAGAGACACCTTGCACTAGACCAGGTTGCTCAAAGCCACAATTCTCACAAGTTGAGAATATTTGGGGTTTAGAATGAGCAGCACACCATTAACAGTACTAAACAATTTTCTTAATGATGTAAAATTGACTTTTAAATTGCAATAAAATATTTTTACTAAACCTACAAATTAAAAAAGCTCCCAAACTTGAAAATCTGCTTCTGTTAGGGCTTTTTCAGTGAAATCTACGAATGTTTGTGTTTGCTGGCTACTGAATGTATAGGTTGGTATTTGTAGTGTACTGTCCCTGAAAATAGTGGGATTGAACTGATTCATACCTTAAATGTAATTGACATTAGCTTAAGAATCAGTTGTAATAGTGAAATGTGCTAATATGTGTCTAAGATCTCAAATATGTATGTTCTGTGCCTACAGCTGGATTTGATCACAGACCTGTTGGGAACACCGTCGCTGGAAGCGATGAGGACGGCTTGTGAAGGCGCCAAGGCACATATACTCAGGGGTCCTCATAAACAGGTATAAGCTGGGGCTGCCGCCCTTTGCTCACACTCGGTCCGGACAGCCCTTCAGTCAGCCCCGTCAGCCGGGATTGCCTCTGTGCAGGACGCGGTGCCGCAGCACTGCGGTGTTTCACGGCTTGATTAAATGCTTGTGGCATCTATGTTCAGAAATACTGCGTTTGGCTGTTCCGTCTCAGAGCTGTCTCTGCCCGTGACCGCGTTCAGCTCTCCAAAGGTGGCTGTGGTGTTGGGGTGGTGTGGGCTAATGGTGTAGTTAGATGGAGAGAAGGTGAATTTTCACTGGAGAAGTGCAGTTCTGGCTTCTGTCTTGTATGTATTCTCTGACTTGATGATACAGGTGAAAACGGCAGTGTTTCAATAGCTATTTTGAATGAAGATGCGACATTTCAGGGCTAATATTCCTAAGAGACAGAAATTACAATTGACGGTACAGTTGGGAATTCCCAGACGGACCCCTCTACTGAGGGGATCAAGTGTTAGAAGTGGAAGTCGCCTGTTACCCAGATCCATAGATGGAATAGTCTAGCAGCTCGTCACCAAAGGGTCCCTCACACATCTCTGCAGTGACCTGAGCCATCGGTGAAAATCTGAACAAGGTATTGAAAGCTGAGATAGAGCATCCCACATGACCGAAGTAAAAGTTCATTAAAAAAACAAAGAAAAGGCAGGATGATGTCATTGTGCTGACTGGACAGTAAAAAGGGCAGATGAAATCTGCTGTTAATAGATGCAAAGAAATGCTTATGCAGTAATACAGCAGTATGTCCATCCAGTGTGGTCATTTTTATGATTGTTAGGCTGTACAAATTAACAGAATTAATAACCTGTACATGTTAATCCGGCAGATCTTTCCAGTAGTTGAGTTTGCATCTTTATTTTCCTCATGTTGAAGTAGTTTCTCAAATGTCTACTTATCACAACAGTAGTTACCATAGAAATGGGCATTGAATGCATATTCTGCTATATTATTAACATGTGGGAGTTCTGCCTCCTTGGCACTTTTGATTCACTACATCAAGGTTCTCTATTCCATTTTATGACCGGGTGGGGGTTTTTGTTTTTGGTTTTTTTTTTTTTTTTTCTTCTTTAACATTAATAATAGGAGAATTTCCTTAAGTCTTTCTCTACTGGTTTTAAACCAAACCAAGCCTATGGGGTTTTTTGCTGTCATGTACTAGAAGAGTTGTAACTTTCAAGCATGTAGTCCTGCACTTTCAAGGTTTGAGGTGTTTTAGAAAAAATAATAGTTCTGTAGTGGTTGAAGCTGGGAGAAATACATCCACTATACTTCATACATAAAATATGTAACAGTACACAAACGCATCCGGATAGTTTATAGAACACATTGGGTTTACATTCTGATCATTCGGTCGTCACTTGGCAGTTTGTTTATTAGGCTAGTTCAGTTTGTTAAACCAGGATGTCTTACCAAGAGTCGAAATGGGTACCAGAATGTCTTCTGGTTTCCTCCTCGCAGTGCTAAGGCTGTTCTTGTGCAGACCTCTGACCCCGTGTGTCTTTGCCCCACTGAATGGCGGGAATACTGAAAACCAAGCGAGTGAAGTGGTGTAACGTGTTTCCAATACAGATTTAGTGTCCTGCAGCCAGTAAGTCACGGGAAACAAACTCCAGACAGTTGGTTCTGTCTGCTGAGGAAAACAACGTACACTTTTCATGGAGTGCTGCGGAAGTTGAGCAATCTCTGGTGTGCTCATTTGCAACTTGGAAATAGGGGTTACAGTGCATCTAGCTGATGTCTTTAATGATATTTCTCTGTTTTCACCCTCAAGCGTACTTCATGTTTGAATGCAAATTCATGGCTCTTCATCTTTTAAAATGAAGATTTTGATGATTATAAATAGCTAAATATTACCAGTTTCTTAATTAGATTAATAGGGAGAGAAAACCAAGCTAGAAACTGGTGATTACTTTGTCACACAAACTATTTTTAATCCATGTAGGTGAGCATAGGAGGAGTTAAGGGGTAGAGCATTTTGCTGCTTTATGTAAGACTAGATTACAGCACGAAGTTTCTGATCAAAAAACCCCACCCCGCTGGTGTTGGCATAATGGCAATTTGCATACTATGTAGACTTCGATGTCGGTTTTGTATTTAAAAATTTTCCTTCAAACCAAATGTAGGTGAATTGATGAAGTTACTTAACTGGCAGCCCTGGAAAAAGCGCCTCCTCCCAGTGCACTAAGGGGTGCTTTGGGCTTTATGGGCAGCCCTGTGCTGACCGGCTTGTAAAAGCAGGATGTGTCAGGGTTCACTCCCACCCTGTGGTGGTCCTTGCACGCTCTGGTATGGGAGAGAGAGGTCCTGCGTGATGCACATTACTTGCTAAGAGACCTGACGCTGGGCAATTCAGCTTTACCAGTTTCTTCTCCCCTTGCTAGTACTCTTCATGCTGGTTCTGATCTCTAGCAGTGGGCCTGATTGCAGTTTGTCCAGAAAATGCCGTCCCCAAAAGCTGTGTGTAACCAGATGCTCCTGAGATGGCAGGCAAGGGGCGTGAGTGTAGCAAAAAAAGTGCATCCTTCGTTTGTGTTGGATGCAGCAGCTTCCCTAAGTAAGGAATGGGATCTCGTTGTTCTGCCCCAGTATATGGATGAAACCTCCTTTATGACAGTGCTTGTTGGTGTAGATGGTACTTCTTAATTACAAAAATCATATGAAGTTACCAAATACTGCAGCTTTATGTCTGTAGGCTGCACTTAGCAACTAAGGCTGAGAAGTGCCGAGGGCTGTATTTGGTAGTTCGGGGTTCACTTAGAATGATGTCACTGTGGAGGTGTCATTTTTCTGTATACTGCCAAATTTACAGCAACTAAACAACTTACATGCGTGTGCTCTGCTAACCAGGTAGAAGCAACAGACGCTGCCACGTACTGGCCTTGCATGCCGGTTACAAGTGGGGAGTTACTGCAATTCTGGAAATCTGAATCCATGCAAATGGCATAGGAGGTCTGAGTCTGGCAGGGAATATTGTCCCATAAATGATTTAGCTAGCTTTCTGTTGATTCGATGTACGTTACACGGAACTGTAGTCGTTTCCGCCAGCCGGCTCGGCTGTTCTCCCCACGTCTGGGGAGCTGTTCGTCACGGACCCTCTGCAGCTCTGCCTGCCCCAGCGGCTCTCCCCGCCACCTCCGCTCCCTGGCTAGCGGGAACGCCGGCTCAGTTGCCGTGGGAAGAGTACAAAGGCGCATGTGGCTGCACGTTGATCTCCTGGTTTGTTTTCTTTAAAAACATCACCTTGAGGAGTACTGGGCGTGGAAGTAACACGCTCCGCAGTAGGAATTTTCTCTGCAGCAGTGCCTGTCCTGATATCTAGGGGGCTCTTTTTTCCTTTGCTCCGGGGTTTTGGTTTCTTTTCTCACTAAGTTTGTGGTTTTGCTTTCTTTTAAGTGTGAAAATTGAGACTTCCTTTCCCCATCTTACTCTTTTTTTTTTTTTTCCCTTCACTTTAGAGGAGTTCCCTTGTTTTGCAACACTGTTTGCTTTGAAGACTAACTGTAGCGCACTCCACTGCCATTCTGTAAGCGAAATGGGAATAGGAATAATGTCAGTTCAGAAGGAAAATATTTTACTTGAGTTTGGAAACTGACGTTGTTGTGGCTTTAGATACAAAATCTTTGAAGCTCCTTGCACAGTCCTAGGATAGACCTGACGCTTTATTGACAACATTAATATTATTGTCAATTAATTTTATTCATTTTGGGGAACTTCTTCCCACGTGTTAGGAATGTGGGCACGGGGACTGTCTTCACATTTTGCTGCCTTAGTGGTTAACATTTAATCCCAGAGTCAAAGGAGACTTTCAGGCTAGAGAGTATGTGCAGTTAAAAGTTGTCAAATGGCAGTTTTCTGTGTTGAGTAGAACCTTGCTAAAAAGTTTTCTGCATGTTGAACCGGCAGTGTCCGGCGGCGCTGCTGGGGCTGAGGAGCAGCTGTGGAACCCCTGTACTCCGCAGCACGTGTGGCTGTGTGTTTGCTTCCAGAGCCACACCTGTAAGGCAGCTTATGTGCTTGTAGTCCCCGAAAGGGCTGGGTGTCCCCAGTCTCGAAAATCTGTCTTTCCTTGGGTGTTTGTACTGCGGGTGTTTGTGCTCTCAGCTAAAACTGGAGACTTTCAGAACCGTGTGAGCGTGAGTGAAACGACAAAATGCAGGAGGAAAAGGGTGTGCAGAGCTGGTTTTTGTGGGAATAACCAGGGCAAGAATCGCGCTGCTGCCACCAGCTTCTGGGTTGTTCCAGCTTTTTTTAACCATGCGGTCCATGCCCCGGGAACGCCCCTTTTCCCCTCCCCCAGTCCTTCAAGCCTTGCTCGTTGGCCTATTTCTCTCAATGTAAAACGCTCTATGCCTGAAGGTCATTTTGATTGCCCTAGATGTCACTGTCAGTTAGATATGGATTGCCTGGGTAAGGAAAAGCAAAATGATCCATAATTTGGCAGTGATTGAGATCAGGAAAATGAAATACTGGAAATGATGTGGTTAATCAAACCCCTGAGCAGCTACAGCTTCAAGTGGTGTCTACATACAGAAATAAATAAATGGGATATAGGTTTGCCCAGGGATTACATCTGACCTAGGGAAAAAATAATTAGCTCTCTATTCCAATTGCTGAGTATTTTAACAGCGATTATAGTCCTGTTGGAAAGCGTTAGATAGTGTGTGTCCTTCTAAGAAGTTTGTCCTTGGTAACTGTAAAATAAAGCGTGCTGCTACAGTATCTGCTTGCTGATGGATCTGACAGGACAACTCTCTGTACTTTTCTTTCTCCTGTTTCCCCTGCAGCCATCCCTTCCTGTCCTATATACACTTTCCAGTCAAGCTACACATGAAGCAGTTCATCTCCTTTGCAGAATGTTGGTCTTTGATCCAGTAAGTATGATTTCAAATTCTTTCTAAGACTTTTTAACAGGTTTTGTTGCCTGCTACTTAAATTTTGAGTATTTTAAATGAAGGACTGCTTTAGCTGATTTTCTTCTACATTGCGTGTCAGTACTTTTGGGTCTGTAAAAGGTGTAAAAGTATCATCTTGTAATTGGTCAGTTAACTTTCCCATGGAATGGGGGTTTTGCATTTAAAATCTTGTGGTCTCTTGCAAAAAGCTACGGTAGAGTGAGAAGGATGAGGGTGTTGGTGAATCATGCTGTCTTTTCCGAGCTAGGTGTAGGTAGCAGAACATCAGATACTTTGATGCAGTTCTAATTAGAGATGTGTGGGTGTTCGTGGTCTTGCAACACACACAAAAATTCCTTCTACATCCACACAGTCACATAACAGGATCTTTTTTTCCACTGAGCATCTGTTTTTCTAATGAAACTTAGGATTTCATTTCTTGGGGTTCCTATACAATATTGTCACTAGAAAATCTGGTAGCTGAATCGATGGTCGCAGTTATTTCATCTTCACAGGTGAAGTCCTAACATTTCAAATGAAAAATGGACAAATTGGCTGAACTGCAAAGGAGGAAGCTTGTAGCTGGTGAAGGATTCAGAAGGCAGTGCCTTGTGATTGTATTTTTTTTAAACCTTAAGGTGGTTGTGCTGAAGAAAACAGGGAGTGTTAAATCATAGCTTCCACGCAAACAAACTTTCTTCTTTCTTTTCTAACTCCATCAACACTCAGAGTGCTGTGATTCCCAAATCACATTTAAGGAAGTGTGGGTTTGGGTTTTTTTGAAGAATCAGGACAATGATTTTCATTTCACCTAAGAAATGACCTGGGAATTGGGGCAGTTGGGTTGTGCTGCAAGCTTTGCCACTGCTTTTGCTCTGGAACTTGGAGCAAGTAACTTTCACTCTGTTTGCTTGTGTTTGGTTTGGGTTTGGGTGGGTTTTTAAATCCCCTATAACAACAGATTTCATTACACCTTGAATTTGCAGTAGCACTTCTCTCTGCAGTTCCTTAGAAACGGGTAGTATTCTCTGATGGGATGGTGCTGGACACCTGGACACTGAGGACTTGAGTTACGCACAGAGGAAGTCCCAGTAACGTGGAAGTGGGCTGTAGTTTAAACCATTGCTCTGACCACCTTCTTCTCTCCACTCCCTTCACCACTTGTTTTCTGAAACTCGATGTGTAAAGTATTTTTCAGAACTCCAGGTGCCATATCCTGAATTGTTCTGCTATCAGTGATTCTTAAATTGGTGTTTTACTTGAAATACTTAAGGACACATCAAAACACTTTGCACTGTATGGAACTACAAAATGTTGTATTTGCTAACAAATTCTTTGGGCTTGTTTTGATTTATTGTAGTCATAATTCTAAGGTTATCTGGAGAAAGTGATTATTGAAAAATCTGTTTCTAAAATTGGTATTAGCAGAGTTTTCTACCGTAGCTGTAGCCCAGCAAGGTCAGTGCCATCCTGCAGTCCTGCTTGTTTGCAAGCAGACTCTCCCCTCTAGTGGCAGTGTTGGCAGAGCTGGAACATTTTCTGACCCGAACTAATCCTTTAACGTGATTAGGTGTTTATAAAACAATTTAGAATTAATTGATGGGTTAGTATTCTTCAGACTGCTTTGGTACCTCTGCAAATATCCTAATTATTTTTTTTTTCCTTCTCTTTAAATGCAATATTTCAGTCCAAAAGAATATCTGCTAAGGACGCCTTAGCTCACCCGTATCTCGATGAAGGGCGGTTGCGATACCACACCTGTATGTGTAAATGTTGTTTTTCCACGTCTACTGGAAGAGTTTATACCAGTGATTTTGAACCCATCACTAATCCCAAGTTTGACGACACTTTTGAGAAGAACCTCAGTTCTGTTCGGCAGGTTAAAGGTGAGTAGTAGTTAACCTTTGCATCCCCATTCGCCTCCCCGCGCCGTCCTTCAGTGCTGTGTAGTTGGGATGTGCACTCTGGACACACGTGCTAACCCAGGTGGTTCTTTCTTTGGGGCATTTTTCCCCAGCAGATGCTGGATGTAATTTCTGTTCGCTAAGAGAGCAGAACTGCTTGTCAATGTTCTGACGTGATATAGTGCCACACGCATTAGTTGACAAGCAGAGCTGCAAACCTTAGAGCATTCCTCCCTGCCTTCAGGGCTCCCCACGCTCTTCTGTTGCGGGATTGCACCAGCGGGAAAGGGAAATCACTACTGTTGCCTCTCGGGTAGTGAGGTGTTGCCTCGGCAGCTGTCCCGCAGAAAGGGTCAGCATTATCAAGTCACTGAGGCCGAATAGCCTCATACTTCTGCTTCGTTTCCTCTGATCTGCCACCGTCTGCTCACCCTGAACTGCCCGTGCCGAGCGCCTTTGGAGCAGCTGCTGTCAGCAGCTCTTGCCGGTGCCGCGCTGTGGTTCTGGCCGTAGCGCAGGGGATGCGCTCTGGGTCCTGACACGCTGTCAGGGGGAAAATCAATCCTGATGCCTGGGAGAGGAAACTGCCGTGGCAGGTGGTTACTAAATGCCAGCAGTTGCTTGGTGGCACTAGAGTTCTGGAGTCGTAGCAAACAAGCCATAAAACAGACCCTGTTTCTTTGCAGTCAGATCCAGTCAGGAAAGCAGTCCTTCGGTGAGAGCCATACAGTATGAGAAACTGGGTATAGGGATTCGGGTTCGCTGGGGTGGCAACTCGAGTTAACTCAAGGGGAAGAGAGGGGGAAGAACTGTGTTACCTCAGCAGTTTCTAACAAACCATTCAGTCATTTGGGACAAAAATACTCCACAGTGTTGCCATGATAACGTCACTTGTTGCAGATAAATCCTGAACGTGTAATTCTGAACTTCACATCTGTAGCTCCTACAAGTTCACCTAACGTTGTTTTCTTCTTATCCTCTTACTGTTTCCATTTCCCTCCTCTCCTTGGCCATCACTTTTCAGAGCTTTACGTACATCTGCTGCCTTCCCTGAAGTCTGTTGTTTTAAAAGCTGCCTTTAACGTTTGCTGACAGCAGTGCAGATTCCCGCACGCTGCCTGTAACGCACCATCCGGGTGTGCGGAAGGCGGAGTTCTTTGATCCTTACTCACGTGTGCTTTCAGTAAAGGAAGGTGTGCTCCCTTCCAGTCTGCATCGCGTTGTACTGAAGCCAGAAGTGTTAATGGCACCGTGTTTTTTATTTGTCTCCTATGCACAGAAATAATTCATCAGTTCATTTTGGAACAGCAGAAAGGAAACAGAGTGCCTCTCTGCATCAACCCTCAGTCTGCTGCTTTTAAGAGCTTTATTAGGTAACTGTATGTAATCACATCTGATACTAATTCACACTTCTTAGTAGTACAGAATTCACGTATCCAAAGTGGTTTATGTTTTAAGTTTCTGAGTGTAGGAAAGGCCCACAGATAACTCCTGAAACCATCCACCAAACCAACAAACCCTTGCATGGTTACGTTTTTAAAAGGTTTTTATGAATGCTTCCACAGTTTAAGCAAAATGGGCAAAAGTTTCAAGTGATGCCTTGCGTAGAAGTACAGAATTCAGCCTAAAAGTTAGGACTGGGATGTTGACGAGTTGAATTTTGATTGTAGAATTGCACCGTAAAGACACTGCTAGGAATGGCTGGTAGCTGAGGGACCGTTAAGAAGACAAAACCTGGTGTCGTCGGTGGTGTTAACTCTTGGTCCTGGGGTGTTTTGGTGGGGTTTTTGTTCTTGAATTGTTTGCTCGTTGGTTGAGCATTAACTGTCTTCTCCATGAGCTATTGCAAATGAACACTGATTTTCTGTATCACCTGCATTCCAGTTCCACGGTTGCTCAGCCATCTGAGATGCCGCCATCTCCACTGGTTTGGGAATAAAGTGGAAGATAATGTACTACTGAAGATGTAATGTAGCTTTCCACTGGAGTCTGGGATTTGCAATTCTGGAGGTTAATGATGCTTGTACTGTAATTTTACTAAAGAAGTTTTAAATTAACAACCACTACTTGTACAATATGAATAATATTTAGAAATGTACTAGACTTTTAATCTTGTAAAGTGGTTGTGCTTTTAGAAGAAAATATTTTACCCAGAGTTGCACGTGTTTTATGAATTCTAGTGCAGCTGTGATGGCTCAGCTCCGAACAAACAGAATTGAACCAAATTTGGGGAGGTTTTTTCTTTTTCTTTTTTTTTTTTTTTATTGAAGTGAGATTGTACAAAAAGATAGAGATACATTTTGATATTGAGCCATTCATTCCTGGAAATTTTGGGTTTTCTAAAACTAAGGAATACAGAAAACTTGACTGCGACCAATCGTTGAGTCACATCGGGTGACAGAGACCGCAGTAAGTGGGTGTGTCACCTGGTGGTCCAATCCTATAAATAGCTTCTCACTAGAGCTGTGATGGTGATGTGTGCTGTTCTAAAATCAAATGTTGTGAGTAGAGAGAATGAGTTTGTGACTAGGAGAGACTAAACCTCTGTTTCCTTACCCAGTATAAATATATATATATATTTAATCTATTTTTATTAGAAGTTTTTCTGCTCTTTCTTACATAAAACCCCCCAGCATGCATCTTCTATGTGTGTAAATAATTCCATTTATGGGCTAATTTCAGAGATCCCCGACATCATTGCTGTATAGAGAGAAACTAGCTTGCACATTTTAGGTCTGTGAAATTTTGTGAGAACTTTTTTCCTGCACTGGACAGTTGAGAGAGAAGAAAAAAAAAAAAAGAAAAGGAAAAAAAAAGCACATAGGGAATTACGTTAATTGTGTTCGTGTCTTTAGGCAAAGCTGTGGAAGTCTTGAAATGTCACAGTAGTAAATAACTTTTATTACTTTTTGGCTAATTCTTTTTCTGTTGGAACACTGAATTCTGTGCATATGTATATATGAACACAAATTGAAGGCCTCTACCTCCTGGAGTATACAACTTGGTTTGTTTACCTCCACATGATTTTTTTTTTTTTTTTAAGTTCAGTGTGGAGACTTGAAACTTGAATGTCCCTTCCAACTTTTATATTTAAAACAAGACTAGAAAATTGAAGACTGTTTTTCACCTGTACAAAGAAATACTAAAGGGTGGTCTTAAAATTTGAGCATTGGTCTGGAGAAAAACCGTGGTGTTTGTAATGGACAATTAACTGTTAAAGTTATTGTAAGTTATCTGTATTTAGCAGAGTATTTTCAATAAGAGTGATCTGAGCTGAAATTGGAGACTGTTAGTAAGTTATGTTTGGAAGTTTTAACTTCAATGAAGTAATTATTTGCTGTGAAAGAGACAAACATTGAATAACTGAACAAAGATGGTGCAATATCTTTGTTTTTTATGAGGCTCCTGAGAATAAAACCAACTGAAGCATTTCAATTCACTTGAATGAGAAACGTGTTTGTTTAAAAGAGCCCAAGAAGACACTGGTATGAAAGGTAAAATCTCAGAGGTTGGTCAGTTAATGTGGCACACTTGCTGGTCACTTTGTAAAATGTAGATTTGAAGTACAGTGGTGAAAACATTAAATGTGACATTTGAAAAAGAAGCGGTGTTATCTTTATTTCCTGCCTGATCTCCCACCGTTAGTTAAGAATAAGTTGTTACAATCTTGATTAAATACTGTCTAATAGAATACAAGTAAAAAGAGTTTAGAACAGCTTGTTTTGGGCATGGTTTTGGTTTTGTACACGCATCGGCACACCCGTATCTACAGATATATATCTGCATATATATGCACATACGTATGAATCCTTGAACAAACTACTGATTTACTCTTTACACTTGATCCTGGCTAAAGGCAAAACTTGCTGATTTAATCAAAACAAGCAGTTGACTTGCACTTTAGTGGGAGGTTGACAGACATCCAGTCAAGGACGAATTTTACTTAATTTGTTGCTTCAGCACAAATGCTGTCGTTGTTTTCTGTAGTCCTGATGTAAAGAATCCAGCGTGCAGTGGTGTTGCAGAACGTGTCTGAAAATGTTCGAGGAGTATGACCTTTTGAAAGATCAAACCAGTTGAACCGTACGGTTCAAGTCTCCGGACCTCACAAGAAGTAAACTGATGAGCCGCCTTAGCACATGCTCTCTTCCCAGGGCCAGCGCGGATACCGTTTGTGACTCGTGTCCGTGCCTCTTCTTAAAAGTCACCACCCCGTCACAAGCTAAATTTTAACATGTTTCAGAACCGGCGGTGTCGTTCCTGCATCACGGTTGTCTGTTGCTGAAGTCGTTGCCATTACATCACTGCCGTTTTTAGCCCGCTCGTTAGCCTCTCCTTCGGCGCCGGCTGCAGCGCAGCGGGGCAGTTTGCTTGTTGGGTCGGCTCCTTCTGGCGCGTGGGTTTGTCGGGCTGTGAGCGCGCGGTGACGCAGCTGGCAAAGACCAGCGTGCCTCGGTGTGTTTGCTGGAGCCGAGCGCTGGAGGTCCGTGGGTTAACCGTAACCACAGAAAAGAGCAAAATGCCTTCTGGACATCTGCCTTTCAGGGTGTCTTTGTACGAGTGTGGGCAAGGCACTGTGCAGGACGAGTAACGGGAATTGGCACCAACGTGTAACCAAAATTGTGTGTGCAAATGTATCGCTATCAAACCCAATTGTGCTAATGTTTTCTGTAGCCTCAGCTGCGTTTTCCATGTTTAATGTACTACAATGGAAGTGAGAGCTCCTCAGAGCCATCTTTGTGTCAGAGTTCCGTTTCTAAAGCGAAAGCACGTGTACAGACGGTGATCTGAACACGAGGTCCCCGGGGGAGCGTCTGTCTCTCCCAGCGAGGTTGAAGTCTGGCTTGCGGTTTTCAGAGTTGCGTTTTCATCCGTGTGAAGCTTTGTCGGTACCAGCGTGGGATGAACTACGGACTGTCATCGTGTTAAGCTCTCTGAACACAGCTTCTGCATGTCCGTGTACTAACTGTGCCTTGAGAGGAGGACAGAGCGGTGAGCGCGAAGGAGAACCGCGCCATGATTCACCAGCTGTCAGAGGAGCGCCCCGCGAGCAGGCCCGACCTGCGCGTGCGTGTCGGCAAGGTGACGCAGAGGAGCCGGACGAGGTCAGCTGTGGAAAAGTAAGTTGCTAACATCCATTTCCTGCTGTGTGGCGAGAGATCATTGACGGATTCAGCAAATCCCGGGATGTATGAAGGTGACGAAGTGCTTTTCTCCTTCAGCCGCGTCGGAGGTGGCGCCTGTGGGACTTGGCGGTTTGACCTGCTTGGAGCGTGGGAACGCTCACCAGACTGAACGGACGGTTTTAGTATTTACCAGGTAGCAACTTTTCTAATAACCTTTTCTACCCTCTCTTTGGTTTAGTAACGGAGTATCTCGAGATCCTCGAACTGTTTGTTCTTTGTAACTTTTTAAAACGACTTCTGTCGAGTAGGACTCGGCAGAAACTTCTGTTCTCTGTACGTGTGTAATCCTGCTCAGGTATGGTTACTCTCACACTCTTTGTGACATGGGTAAGGGGGGAAGCCGGCATGC
>NW_010254821.1:0-10270 GCF_000690775.1 Eurypyga helias | reverse complement strand
GATGCCTTTTCCACGGGGAAAGGGCGAGGCTGGGACATCAGCAGCCCCAGCGCCGTCCTGGGCGCTGCCCTGGGCCGAAGGGACAGGGGCATGTCCCCAGCGCAGCGCACAGCCCTTGGGTGCTCGGTGCTCCGGGCTGAAACTTGCCTTTTGGTTCCCAGCATCCCGAAATTCTCCCAGCACAGACCGAAGCCAGTCTCCGGTGGGTGGTAGCATCGCTGACCCGGGGCTCGCTTGGCTCTGCGGCTCTTCGAAGACCCCTGGGCCACATCTTGCATCCGCCCGGCCAAGGCAGCAGCCAACACCCACCGGCCTGGCTGGTTTTTAAAATCGTGTCAATTAAGCTGAATAAAGATATTATCTGTCTCCACAAGCCCTTCCTGCCCTCGATCTTGATTACCACCACCGCTCCCAGCCACAGGCAGGAGGTGGGCTGCACCACCCGGTCCTGCTCCCACCCGCAGCCCCAGGTCCCAGCCAGCCCTGGTGTGGGTCGAAGCCCTCACCATGCTGTCTGGCAGTGGGGACGGGAAGCCCCGGGCACGGAGAGCCCAGCAACGCCTGCACGGCCCAGGCTGCAGTGCCAGGAGCAGAAGGGGCTCTCCCACCCTTCACAGCCATGATGCAAAGCCAACCTGCCTCTCTTGGCCCCCATGTTACTTTGACCTATCCTATGATCTCAGGCTATTTTCTTCCCCCAGCTCCACGCAGTTCTCAGATCTGTATTCCCTGCAGGCAACAAAGGGTTAGAGGGATTTACACATTTGCAGTCTTCAATACCCAAAAGACTCCATTTCCCAAGCACAGCCCACAAGCCGGGGCTAGTACTTGTCCATCCTTTTTCATAGAATCATGGAATGGTTTGGGTTGAAAGGGACCTTAAAGATCACCCAGTTCCAACCCCCTGCCATGGGCAGGGACACCTTCCACTAGACCAGGTTGCTCCAAGCCTCATCCAGCCTGGCCTTGAAGACATCCAGGGAGGGGACATCCACAACTTCTCTGGGCAACCTGTTCCAGTGCCTCCCCCCCCTCTCCGTGAAGAATTTCTTCCTAATCTAAACCTCCCTGTTTTCAATTTGTACCCGTCACCCCTTGTCCTGTCACTACAGGCTCTTGTAAAAAGTCCTCTCCCAGCACCCTTGTAGGCCCCCTTCAGATACTGGAAAGCTGCAATGAGGTCTCCTCGGAGCCTTCTCTTCTCCAGGCTGAACAAGCCCAGTTCTCACAGCCTTTTGTCATAGGAGAGGTGCTCCAGCCCTCTGATCATCTTCGTGGCCTCCTCTGGACTCGCTCCAAGTGGTCAATATCCTTCTGATGTTGAGGGCTCCACAGCTGGACGCAGCACTCCAGGTGGGGTCTCCCCAGAGCAGAGTACAGGGGCAGAATCACGTCCCTTGCCCTGCTGGCCACACTTTTCTGGATACAGCCCAGGATACGGTTGGCTTTCTGGGCTGCCAACCCTTGACCTGTTATCAGCATCACCGCTGCTGCCAAACTCCTGCTCCTGAGGCAAACCCCACCACCAGCCGTGCTCCGTCGCGTGCGGTCTCGTGTGGCTGTCACCTTCCCTCACCCCTTCCGGACCCCTGGCAGCCGCAGCTCTTCCTCCACACGGGGCAGGTTGGAGCATCCCCTCCCCGTGACCGCCGGCAGGGCTGGTGTGGGCTGCCCTGGAAATGATGAGTGCTCGGGGGTCACAAGAGTCCTGTCGACCACTTCAGCAAGTGCCAGAAATACCAGTTTCTGAGAAACCGCCCCCCCAGCACCCAGGCAGGAAATCCAGCCTCAATCTGCTTACGCCGCAGCTGCGCGTAGCTTTCTGCTGGATTACACCACTTTTTATGACTTAATAAAGCTTTAACCCCTATCAATGGGCATTAGTGTTTTAATCTCCCTAATCTCCAGGAAAATCCAACACTAGATGCCAAACCGGGCTTGCCCGTGTAGCAGCTGGGTCTGTTTGCAAGTCCCTCCAGCCCTGCATTAGCTGGGGAAAGGCAGGAGCAGGGCCGGAAGGCAGCTCAGCCCGGCTCTGCACAGCCCTGCCGCGCTCGCTCCCGGTGCTGTGCTTGCGCAGGGGCTAAGGGGGGATCTCAGGTACACGTGGGCTTTGCCGACGCGACCCACTCTTCATGTCCCTGCCGTTCAATTAACCACATCCGTGACGCTCTGCAGGTGATAACCAGCACAGGGTTCGCTTGCCCAAACCGAGACGGGGAGCAGAGGGGTGAACACAGGCTGCACGGCCACGTGAACCTGCATCTCGCTCCTGGGTGTTATTTTGTCACACTGGAACCATAGATGTGTTTTAGTCTTACCAGTAAGGGGGAAAATCCCCAACCTATAGAAAAGCGTCATCCCCTTGGTCACTGAAGCCCTGCAAAGACATTTGGAGCTGGGAGCTCACACTGTACAAGCTGTTTTTTCAGATTAATTCATAGAAAATATTTTGTTTCAACTTTTATCTCATCCTTCCCAGAAAGAACCAGAGGTGGGGGAGTGAGCAGCTCATAAGGACAATAAAATCAAAGCAAATACGTACAGCAGGCTTTGCTAACCGTGCTTGTCCTCACGAAGGCTCTCAGGCGGCTATGGGGCTGTTTGCACAGGGGAAGCAGAGTGACAAACAGCCACCTCCAAGATCTGTTAGTACAGGAGCATCTCTCTACTCCTGCCAGGAGAGCATGGTTCTACTGTACTTGTTCTCCCGCTGCACGTTTCTGGCTGCAAGAGTTTGCTCTGCAAATAGGCAGGACCAGCCGTTGGACAAAGGAAGCAGCCGTACCCCTACAGTGCAGATGATCAGGAGAAGGATTAAGTGACTTCCTCAGAGTCAGGCAGAAAACTTACAACAGAGCCAAGATCAGGATCCAAATCCCCCATTTAGGATTTTAAAATCACAAATTCAGTGTTCTTATCTTCAGGGCCCACTTGCTGTTTTAAGTTGTTCCAAGGGATCAGAACTAACTACAGATCCAGCTTTTGGGTTTACGACTAATACAGAATAATAAGGTTCCTGCCTGCCTCATGCAGTCCTATCTGTGCTACTTTATCTGACACCTCTGCAGGTGAAAGCAGGTCCCCATGACACGGCCACACTGCACAGGGCAGTGGGGACGAGACCCTGCCTTAGCGCAGGGCTGGTAGGGCTCAGAGGAGGAGGTGGTCCAGCACTGATGCTCAGGAAATGTTGGGAGGCAGCGGGAGGAGCAGATCACCAGCGATGGTTTCCATAGTACCCGAGTTTTGGGGAAACTCCCAACCTCTATCCTTTACTTTGCACCAAAAAAGCTGTCCGACAGCGGGGCTGTTCCCCAGCCACGCCAGCCCTGCTCCACTCCAGCAGCACCATGGCTCTCCCCTGTGCCAGGCAGTGCTCTGCCCTTGGCCAACACGCATTCCAACCACAGATCCCCAGCTTTGAGGAATACCGGAGATCTGCAAACAAAGACAGCTTCACCAGGACTAATCAGCCTGTCGGGGAGGCCTGCAGGGCTGCCAACAAACTTGGTTCGCCCCAAGCTGCCCAACTCTGAGAAAACATCAAATCCCTTGAGCACAGAGAACACGATTTTTTTTGAATGCTGAAGGGACATTTCTAGTTTGTACTGCACCACACCAATCCCCTGTTAAAAGTGCATCGTTAGGGCTTAATAAATCATTTTTATTGCTTTAACAGTGTACCAATGCTGACCACTGTCAAGTCACCAATGACTTTGATGGACAGCTGGAAATCCAGCCAGCTGTATTTATAGTCTCAGATCAATAGCAGAAGGAAAAGGACATCCAGAGACCTTGGTGAAGCACCAGCAAGCTCAGTGGAAGGCAGCATGACCAAGAAAAGGTCATGGGCTTGCAGATCAC
This sequence comes from Eurypyga helias, assembly GCF_000690775.1. Classification (NCBI taxonomy): domain Eukaryota; kingdom Metazoa; phylum Chordata; class Aves; order Eurypygiformes; family Eurypygidae; genus Eurypyga; species Eurypyga helias. Next base: position 6,403 of record NW_010254821.1, on the reverse strand, counting down.
AAGACCAAAACTTAATTTTTTAGACACTGAAAGAGACACCATCACTTCTAGCAGGCGCAGAAAGGATGCCCCATTGCCAGGAACATGTAAAACCAACCCCAACACTTTTCTAAGAGCCTGGCTTCAGGTCTGCAGGTGTTACCACTCAGGAAGGGCTCTGGCAGGTAGTCACTATGTCCCTTCAGAACACACAACCCCAACACTTTTCTAAGAGCCTGGTTGCAGGTGTTACCACTCGTGAAGGGCTCTGGCAGGTAGTCACCATGTCCCTTCGGAACACACTGGGTAACTCTCCAGAAGGTCTGTAATAGTAAGACCTACAGAACAATGATATTTCCTCCTTTCTGGTTGGACTAGACTCCAAAGTCCATAGATGATACTGGTTGTTTTGGGTTTTTTTCAGGCTTTTGGCATCGAGTAGCTCATGTCAGAGAGACATCTCTGCAGGTATCACACTGGTGCCTTCATAAAATGAGTTTATGGTGGCTTATATCTCTCTAGACAGAGATAGCAGTGGAGCAGCAGGTACCATGGGGCACAAGTGCTGCCAGGAGCATCTTGGGGCCCTGCAGGCTCCATCACGCAGAGTAGGGACATCCTGAGCCAGGGAACAACCACAATCAACCCCTCCATGCCTTGGCCAGGAGCAGGCAGCAGAGCCTGCCAGCATCACTGACCCACGGCCGTTTTGTTGAACCTGTGCTACATGGCACCAGGACCATTCCGCCTCCCACTGCACTGAAAACTGAGGGCTCCTCCAGCCAGACACTTCCAGTCCGCTCCCATTCTCCAGAAGGGAAGGAAGGAAGGAATTACTTCACATGCTGCCACCAGTCAGCACACTCAGCTGGCACCGTGTCCTTGGCGTGAGTCACCCGCTCCCTGGGGAGGCCATGACTCGCTTCCCGGTGTTGCATCCCACTCCCTGGGGAGGCCATGCCTCACTTCCCAGTGTCGCATCCCATCAGTGCCCCTGCAGCAGCCTCCCTTCCTCTGGCACATTTCTTCTGCAGAGGATCTGCAGCGTCTGCTCACTTGAGCGGGGAAGGCAGGAGGTTCCTCACCATGCTTGAGCAATCCATCATTTTCCAGAAGGGAATGGGCTTTATTAGAAAGCCACTCTGGGGTCATGAATATTTGGAAAAAGCAAGAAAAAAACCATCCCTCCCAACATCCTCCCCTCCCCTTGAAGGGGTTTGGCCAGTGATGTGCTGGTTCAGACAGATGTGAAGTGCACTGAGGATCTTCCAGGTGACTCCCCCCACGCTGCAGCTCTGACCACAGGTTTTTGCTCAGTTGGGACCAGTCTGCCTTGGCAGTGAAACGCTGCAGCTCCAGAGTCACCAGGAGAGCTCTGCAGATGGCACAGTTCAGCCCTGCACTACGCTCCTTCGGCTGCTGCCTGTCCTTCAAGAGCAATCCTCCTCCCTTCTTCTCAAGGGCATGGTCTACTCCCCAGACAAACTATCACAAAGAAATTAACCTCAAAAAGGGAAAGCAAAATCCTCTATACATCACCCTGACAGCAATCTGGAGGAGACACCTCACAGGGGCCCAGTGCTCCTCCATCACTGCCCTCTGTTTCCCTCATGCACAGTCAAAGTGGACTCAGCAGCAAGGGCAGAGGATGGGTTTGGTAAAAGTAGACCACCTTTGCAAGAGGGAATGGTATGTAGTGAAAAATTCAGCTTCCTGGGTCACTCCACAGCTCAAGCAAACTTGCTCAAGTAGTTTAAGCTCTATTTCGCCCCAAAGTAGCATCTCCCCTCTAGCTGGGGAGGTGCTCAGGCAGAGGCAAGGGGATGCTCTGGCGCTGCCCGGTCAGTGACATCCCCAGAGGTCACACCCTCCACCCAGTACGGACCAAGCCGCAAAGCGGGTGCCGGGATGTCCTAAGGGTCCCTGCAGACCTCGTGCACACACACACTTGCCAGCAGCGCCATGGATACACGCCTGTGCAAGCTGTGCATAAAGGGCCTTTCTCCATCCTTTGTGTGCTTCCCCTTTAAACCTATAAATTCCCTTTGGAGGTAAAGAAGAAAGAATTTAGGGCACCCTAACCTTGAAAAGAAGGAAAACTCCTTTGCTCCAGTGCCATTCAAGCTGCCAAGCTGCTGGGCTGTCTCCTGCAGCTTAATTAATAGCAACCCATCCACAGAAGCTGTTTGCAGCGCCAGCTGTCTCCTCTGATGGAGGTGCTTTGCTACGAATAATAGTGCTTTGTATTGTGATGGAGAAAGGTCAGGAGGACGAGAGGGAGGAGAAGGACGGGTGGGAGGGAAATGTGTTGCTTCCCTGCAGCTCCCGGCGCTGTGAGTGAGCCCATCTCCATCTGCTCCTGGGATCAGATTTGGGAGATGGCGGCAGCGGTCCATCAGCCTCGGGCCATCGCATCCTAACAAGCAGCAGAGCAGAGGGGCACGGAGAGACTTCAGACCTCTGGTCTGCAAGCACTGCTCCCACAAGCTCCTCCTTTGACGAGGTCCAGGACCCTCCATGGGGAAATCCCTGCTCTGCTCTTATCAGGAGCCGCCCCGATAAGAGCACAGGATCTGCGCTGCAGGGAGCCAGCGCTGGGTACCCCTGCCAGCTCTGCCGGGCCACCAGAAAGGGACAGTTCCTGCTGCCATTTGGCTTTTGCATAAAATAAAATGCCAAGCCGAGGCTGAGAGCGATGTGGGTGAATCCAAGTTGATGCAGTGATGTGGCACAGTGGATGAAAAAGGTGAAACGGACCCAAACCTTGGGTGTGTGGCATGAGATGCCAACAGCCACCAGTCCCCAGGGCACAGCCATGAGATCACTTTCATTTCTGAAAGCTGTGGCAAATTATAGCCAAGTACCAAGTACCAAACTGAGCCACCTCCTCGGACCCTGGACAAGGGAGCCGAGGGCTTTCCTGGAGCTGTGTGGGCACTTTCTGCCTTCAGCCTCCCTGCAGCTGGCTGGTAATTAAGTCCTCCGGCTCCCCTGACAAAACGATGCTCCTGCCCCCAGCACAGTGCCAGCACACAGCTGGGCACCAGCACCCCAGGGAGCACCACTGAGCAGTTGCTCTCCGAGAAACACACAAGCTCCCGCTCTCACCAGCTGCCCCGGGCCCCTGTGACTGCTGTGAATTTTGTCCCCTCCCTCTACCACCCATGTCTCTCTGTGCCATCCAGGCAGTCTGAGGCTGCCCCAGTACTAAAGGGCTCTGGTCCCAGTTCAGGACCAGGGTACATCTCCCCTTCCATCATCTTATCTGGGGGAATAGAGAGAGATGCCCAAGAAAGGCATCAGAAAGCAGCATTAGGGCAGGTCACTGTCCCACATAGATGCCAACGTGGTCCCCTACCCAGGCAACAAGGCTTTGCCACTTCAGCCCCTGGCTGTGCAGGGGGAGGACACAGCCTGCAGTGCCCTGCTGCTTAGAAAAGGGCCATTCATCACCAGGATTGTGTGGGATGAAAGGGTTAACCCTCTGCAGCTCGGCCAGAAATACCATCCAGGACAAAGAGAGACTTCATGTCATCCACATCCGCCCAGAGCACAAGAGGGGGCCTTAATCCGATTCCCAAAGAAAATGTGGCTTTTACAGCCCCGCTCAGCTGGGGCCCTCCAGAAAGTTTTGCATCTGTGGCAAGTGTTAATCCAGTTTGGGAGGTGGCCAGGAAACGGGAAGAGAAATCACTTTTCCTCAAGTTTCTGAGAAGGGAGAACTGGCTGGAGGCGGCTGGCCCCAGGCAGCATCCCTGCAGCAGGACACTGCGGGACACGGACATCTCAGCCTGGCAAGTTTTTATGGCCCCAAAGCATCCCCAGAGAGGCCAGACCTTGGCATGGGTTCTCATGGGGTTTACCAGGGACTGGAGAAAGCACCACTGCTGAATTCCCACCCGGTGATGCTCAGCCACACCGCACCGTAGCGATGACCAATGGCAACGAGGGCACAGGGAGAGACCCCTGAGCATCCTGACACTGCCTGGCATTTCGGGGACCACATCTCAGGATGACAAGGGTGAGCCAGCATGAGCTGAAGAGCTTCAGGGTGTTAAGGGTATAGCTCTGCCTCTTCCCTGCAAGGGTAGGGACCCCTGGGAGCAAAGCCAGGGATGCTGCTGGGAAGCAGCCAGTGCTCACACCCACTACGGAGGCGGATGAACCGTCTTTGCCTTCGTCTTCCAGCTGACACCCAGGCACATATCCCACGGCGCTGCATCTCTCCCCACATTACAGCACGGCCGCAACTGCTATGCCCCTGCAGCAAATGGGGTTTGCCAGCCTGGCCCTTCTGCCACAGCTCCTTCCCGTCTCCCCAACCCCACGCCCTGCTCTTGCCTTGAAATGCCACGTGCCCCCTCCCTTCAGGTTTTTTGGACAGGCATTCCTAGGATGTCACTAAGCTGCATTTGCAGCGTTAGTTCTTTCAGCCCAGTTTTTGTAATTCTTTTTTTAACAAACAAGCTAGCTATACCACACACCTCTCTGCAATGTGCCTACCAAATTTTAGAGATAAATGAAATAAAGTATAGTCATATTCAAAGACCTGACACAAGGTCACAGCAGGCGTAACCCCAGGAGAGCTATCCTTCCCTTTCCAAGCCCAGCCTTCTCCGTGTACTGGAGCGATGCTCAGACACGTTACCCAGGGATTCACATCTCCAGCACAGGTTTCACTCAGCCCAGCAGAGCTTTGACAGGGCTGGATGTGGCATCATGGCCATACGGAAATCACAGCATTTAAAACCACAGGCTATAAAAATTCCACAGTGCTTGGGGACAGGAAGTCTGGATTCCCCATGGAGAGGCGTCCAGGAACTGCTGGTGCCGGGTTATTAGCCACCAAGCCATTAGACCCGCGGCATCTGCATACCTCGAGATATACATGTTTAAAGGCTGTGAGGTCAAACGCATTCAATACCCCACCACTGAGCTACCCGTGAGTCCAGCAGCCACACAGGTATTTTGCTCTCCACATGGAAAATCAGGGGCTGCAACTACAAAAGCATAGAAAGGGGTCAGAGCTCCCTGGGCTATCACAGTCCTCCATGTGCTCCACACACGTTTTTTCTATCCCAGCATGTCCTTGTCTGCACTCAGGACACCCTCACAGCAGGGCTGTAAGCAGGGCACACACCCTGGACGGCTGTATGCCTCCTGGATGCTGGATTCTATATCCTACAATCTGGAATCACACCTGGATGGGGCAATGGCGCTTAGCGGTTCACATGTAATCGCAATTCTTGCTTTCCTTTTTTACAGGGTGATGCCTGAGCCACCACCCATCTCAAAACCAAAGCTCAGTCAAGCGTTGCCTGCACATGCAAATCTCCCATCACGCGGCCCAGGCTCACCTATCTCGCAGAGAAATTCCGTCAAACCAACCAACAGTCATTAGCAACAGCCAACTCAGGACCCTCAGCCAGCACTTCAACAACAGCAGTGTAAAATCTCTTCCCTCCCTAGAGCTGCACCACAGGGCTGCTCCATCTGCCGCACCCACCATCCATGGCAGTGGGAATTCAGTAAAATTAAGCAACTTGCTTAACACAAGGGATATTTAACCCAAAACTTGCCTGGCACTACAGCAGGATATCCCTACACTCCTCTGATCCCTGATTTCCTGCAAGTTCACCCCTGAAAGTAGTGGGAGGGGGCCCAGCACACCATACAGGGCACGTGGTTACTCAGCTCATGGGGAGCTGAACATCCATAGCTCCAAAGAGGGGTTTGGGAGCGAGATGGAGTGACCTGTGATTTATGGATGTGCAGACACAACGCTCTGTCAGTGTCCTCTGGCCCTAAACTACAAAATCCCCGAGAAACCCTGTAAAAACAGCTCAGTGTGTGCTGAAAGCCACGGCATGGGGCAGCAATATCGGCCCCATTGGAGCCCAGCTGCATCCCTGGCCCTGACCTGCCCTCACAGAGCCAGAGATAGTCTCAGCCCCGAATACGTCAGCCCAGATCCATCCCGGATGCTTCTTCCTGAATGAAGTGTGGTCACACCAGGGATGGATATAAAAAGCCTGGTCAGAAACCCTTTGGCATGAAGCCTTTCCTGTGCAGAGGGAAAAGGACCAGTGGGTCACAGCAGAGCCTGGAGCAGAACCCCCCAGCTGTCCCCACAAGGCGTGTGAAGGTGCCAGGTGGCAGCGGGTCATCGGGGTACAGGGGAAAAGTGTGATCCTGTAGGCACCCACCCAGGGTCCGGGCTGCCGGTGCCCAGCACCCTGCTCTACCAGCCTAAGGCAGGCGAGAACGGGGCGCTTAGCGAGTCTGGATGCTTCCCACTGTGTCGGGGAACACGCGTGGGACCACTTAAACACACGCGTTCCCCATCTTCTGCCATCACTGTGCCAACAGCCGTCATGACTGGTGAGCGAGTTTCCATTGAAATTAAAGAAAAAAGAAGAAAATA
>NW_010254820.1:0-2280 GCF_000690775.1 Eurypyga helias | reverse complement strand
ATGAGTTTTCTTACCTTTTCCTCTGCTGCTTCTCCCCACCCCACATGGGGAGGGCGTAGGTCAGGGAGCAGCTGTGGGGTGCTTCGTTGCTGGCTGGGGTTGAGCCAGGACAGAAGGACGGGTGTCCTTTGCCACAGCAGTCCATGTAGACCGTAGCATGTGCTAGTGACTGGGATCAGTGCCTGCAGTGCCTGGGCCAAGGCACAGTGCCTGTGCCATTTGCTTGGGCCTGTTTCAACAACCAGCTCAGGTCATCACGTCATAGTAGTTTCTTCACCAATGTGAGATTCATTCCCATAGGAACAAGGGATAAATCACCAGTCAGCCTGTAGTTAGACTGCAGCAGGTGGTAAGATGTCACCAGAGCTGAATAATTAAAATCACAGCCTACCGTTTTTGTAGAGTTACAAACACAAATGTTTGAGTGATTATTTGTACCTATAGCACCGTCATCTACAACTACAAAATTACACAAAGTTCTCATGAAAACACACCCTTTTCCAACACACACAAGTAGAGTTTCTGGAGTTCCATCAGGATGTATTTCAAAGTGACATGTGGTTCGGTGTCAAGACAAATGTCTTGGGCCTTGATGGTGTTGCTTTCACCAATAAATCCTTGTTGATGCCTGTATCACACAAGAACAACATCGACAGTTTGCCATTTATGTCCATTCTGTTGTGCCCATACTCGTAGAATCATAGCACGGTTTGGGTTGGAAGGAACCTTCAAGGTCATCTAGTTCCAACCCCCTGCCATGGGCAGGGATGCTCTGTCAGCTCAAGTACAGTTCCATGGTGATTCAACCCCTGAGCAAGGATTTGGTATATAGGATATGCCGAAGCATTGCGCATTGTTAGGCCAAAAGCAGTGGCTCTGCTCTCAGGGGAATCATAAGTGAAGTTGACCATGTACCACCAGGATTGAAATTTCTTCTTAAATCCAATTGCATTTTCCCGTATTACTTTCTGAATTCCGTTGGGCAAGGTGCCTTCTTCACCTTCCCTTATGATTGCGGCTGCCATTAATTGCCTCCACAGTTGGGCTTGGACACAGCTAAGAACCAAAGAAACATCGTTTTGGGCAGCATCAAGCTCACCTATGATCAGCTGATGGTCCTTTTCACCAGTTTCTTCCCACTGAGGTAGCATATTTGATAAAAAACATTGGTTGGTTCCCAGAGCTAAGATGGAGTACTGTAGAGGTTGTTTCAGCCTCTTTAGATCACTAGTGGTCGTGACCAGTTTATTTGCAAGTATTTCAGCATCTCTGCTGTCTAAAACTCCTCACCTGGTTCCTAAGAAACCAGTCACATCTCTCCTCGACCGCCTCGAGGTGGTGAGGGTTTGTCCATGCAACCACACTGACCATCCTGCATAAGATGCGCTCAGGAATGGTGAGCAAGTTGGTTTGATTGCAAAGATGTTGGTCTGCACTGATAACCCCGCTCATTTGAGGAAGTATGATGGATTAAACAACACTTCTTGTTGACGTGTGTTTCTAATTGGGTAAGGTCCAACGTTAAATATGTAAGGAAGGCGAGTGGATGTGTCTTCAAGAATCTGGGGACAGAGGGTTTTGTCTTTATTAACTGGTACAAGTGTTGCTGTATCAATCATAAATTCAAGCAAAAGTTGGGTGCCTCTAACCCCAAAGACAGCACACAACTATAGGCTTGGTATGGTGAAATTGTATCAACAATCTAAATTTGGTTCTGTTATAACATTCCTGGGATGGCTTGGAGTTCAGCATCTGAGGAGAGTCGTTCCAACTCCCTTCATCTTTGGAACATACTTCATTTTCTTGTATCACTAGAGTTGAGTCATTTAAATGCCTTTTGGTTTGTGGTGTTCTGACGCTTGCAGTGTATCTTGGCAGTGCATGGTCCCAAGGATCGTTTCTCGGTCCTGTTGACCACAGATTGAATGGAATTGCATTGTCAGGTTACAGCGTCATCAATTTAACTTGCTGGTTGATCATTTTAATAAAACAATATTAGGCAGAGGTCCATCCCTCTGTCCACGTGCAGTTCAATTAGGGTTCCTGTAAACACGTTGTCGTGGTTTAACTCCGGCTAGCAAAATACCACGAAGCCGCTCTCACAAATCCCCCTCCCCTCCTCCAGTGGAGGGGAAGAATTGAAGGAAAAAGAAATAAGGAAGCTCGTAAAATTGAGATAAGAACTATTTACTAATTGAATCTAAATTACTGTATACAAATACTACTACTAATAAATAATTAAAACATATAATACAATATAATACAATAGGATACAATTCC
>NW_010254819.1:0-43284 GCF_000690775.1 Eurypyga helias | reverse complement strand
GCGCTGTGCTCCGCGCCTCGGCGGAGGCTGCGCCCCTGCGGAGGGGAGATCGCCCACCCGCGGGTGGGAGAGGGGCCGGCGGTACCCGGGGTCCGTCGGCTCCCGCGAGCCGCGGTTACAGGGATGCGCCCCAAACTTCCCAGGAATGCAACTCGCATCTTCGTAGATAAACTTGGAAACTAAAGGAACTTATTATCTGGGATTTGGACGCTTAGAGGGAGAAGTTACTTAAAAGCCAACAATCCATCGAATCGCGTAGCGCAGCCCCGACAGTTTGCCAGCTGTAGGGATGTCAGGCACGTAGGTTTTATGGAAGGCATTTGGAGATCAGGCTGAGAGGACCAACTGAGGCCCTGCTTTGTCAGACGACTTCTGAAGCCTTATTTCCCTTTCCAACGCCATGGATTAGCGCCGTTCTCTGACAGGGAGAACCGTGGGGGAAAGCCTTTTGGCCAACCAAACAGGATGTTTGATTGCTTGGAAGCAAACCTCATCTATATGATACGCTTCAGCAAGTGAACGTGTGCGGCCCGACACCCTGTCCAACGGGAGAGAAACGAGCTGGTATTTCTTCTGCGTGAGGTAGAGTACGATACACACTTTTCAGTGAAAGAAGGCATGAATGGAAAGTAAAACGTGAAGGGACCTGAGTAGCGTGTGTTGACAGTCTTTCAAGACACCGTGTGACCCAGACGTCACGGGTGGTACAAAGGTTTCTGGCTGATCTCTAACTGGCGGGGTTAGCCCAGCGCCGAGCAGATCTGTGATCAGAATTAGTAATAAATAGCTCCCTGATTGGCTGCTTCTGCAAAGAAGCTAAACTGGGAAGAAAGGAGATTAAACTATTGTCTCACCTCCAGACACCCCTGAGCTCACGGCTGACGTATGTTACCAGCCACGTCCTTGCAGGTGCTGCCCGTCTTCGGTTGCTTCCTTGTGTAAAGAAAGTCCCTTACCCTGACACGGCTGTATGCATCTCTTCCCAAATCAAATGCTTCCAGGCTGGCGTTTCCCGTATCATGACAGCTCCACAGGGTTAACTTTTTGCTCTTATTGCCTATCAGTGTGTTAGGTATTTGCATTCACAAAGTTTAAGGGCTCTGTTCAGCTAACTTTTTGTTTCCTACTCAGTGTGACCAGCGATCTGCCGAACAAAATGCTATTTCTTAGAGTAGCACTCCTATTTCAGAAGAACTTGATTTTTCCTTGAGACCCTGCAGCTGACTGGGAACATTTGCATTGTTCTCAGCCTGAACTCTCCATAAAGACATTTGTCTCTAGTTGACTTTGAATAGCAGAAAACCAAAAAAACCCTACTTCTAACTACAGGGGAACAAAAACTTTTTAGTGTGAAAATTCAGCTCATCTGCAAGGACTGATTCATCAGATATAGTTGTTTTGTTTCTGTCACAAGAATAAAGATTTACTTTATTTACCAGATTGTTATGGGTTTTTTTAAATTTATATGGAATATGTTAACAAACATGCAGGCAGCAGTAACTTTGAATAGCAAAACCAAAACAACAAAACCCACAAACAAACAAATACAATTTAAACAAACAAACAACACACAGACACCCCCAAAAAAACAAACCAAAACCAAACCAAAACAACCCTACAAACCCCCTAATTCTAACCAGAGGGAAACAACAGCTATTTCAACATGAAGAAAAATGTTTGATTCTGAAAATTCATGGGTTTTTTATTCTTCAGAGTTTTATTCTTCAGAGTTTACCTTACTGGCTTATCAATGGAGAGGAATCCCTTAGCTCCCAGGGATTGTCTCCACAGAACTTAGCTGTAATGGTTCTGTGGGGACCCCCACACATGAAAATTTTTTTCTCTTGCCTGAGCTTGATGCTTTCATCCTTCCTCTCCAAGGACAGTGCAATATTGCTTGAGCTTTTGGAGCGAGGCATCAGGCTAGTATAGAACAGACACTGTGTTTCCCGTTGAATTTTTCACTTTTATAACTGCTGTTGAGACTGTAGTTCAAATTACTTGATCTCGGTGCAGTTTGACAATAAACTACCATGGAAAGGTGCAGCTAATTGGGCATAAGCTGTTATATGGTTCGATACGATGATGCTGCAGCCGTTTATCTTGTCAGCGTAGAGGGTCCCACCAAGGCTACCCTGCTTGGGCACGGCTATAGATGTGCAACAGATCATGCCTGGGTTCTCAGTTCTTTCAGTGACACAGCTTGTACGTGGCAAACAGGGTTTCTTGTCATTTGTGCGTCAGCATGCAAATCAAATTAAAACAACGTGAAGACAGACCATAGAATAAGTCTGAAAATGCTTTCAGATTATCAAAAAACCCCGTTTTCATGGCATTTCACAGCCTCAATCTTTCATCTAGAAACAATATCAGTTAACATCACTGAAGTTAAATGCTGGTATTTATAAACTTTGTAATAAAAGCAAAGAAATAAACATTATCATCTTAAAGCAAATAGACCAGAGTTATGAGTCATTATCATCATCAGCGTCTCATCAAAATTTATTGCTGGGAATTAACAAGGCAGGAAATTAAAATATCCAGAGCAGATCTCACCTTCCCCTGTGCTGACCAAGCTTCCGTTAAAGAAATCGATTTTTGGAATGACTATAACATTGGACTTACTCAATTTACCTCATTAAGGTTTGTAAACCATTTAATTTATAAACAAGCCTGAGATTGGGGTTTTATGAGATTCATGGGCAGTAGTAATATCAGTATGAAGATTCAGTGAGAGTTAAGTGTCCTTTTCACATTCAGTAATTTAACCTAAGGAAAAAAATCACAGCACACTGAAAGTTATCACCACAATTCTTAAAAAATTAAATCTAATCAGAACAAAAGTATTGGTTTCATAATAAAATAAAATAAAAAATAGTTTTAGTATCTGAAATTTCTGATTAACAAGAAGCCTGTTTATGTATTATTTTCACCCTATATATCAAATATCACCCTATATATCACCCTATATATGAAACACAACACTATATTTCATAGTGATATCTATGCACTCACTTTTGAAATTCCGAGTGTGTTCCTCTCTTCCTCAGTTTATCTGCCTGTGAGAATCTACCAGTCGAGAATCGAAGCCTTACTTAGCATGTGTTGGCATTTACGCAGCTTACGCACCTTCCCGGTGTATTCCCACAAATGGGCAAGTTCAAGCAGTTTCAGTGATACAAGGTTTTTATAAATTCTCGGTTGCACCTCAGATGGGTTTTTCTGCAGCCGTTTGTCTCCTCACCCATTGCTTTGCCTGTCTGTGCCGGGAGGGTGTGAAAGGACGGAGCAGCGTATGGTCGGTGTGGGTAGCCGTGGCAGTACCACACTGTTAAAGGTAAGAGCCGTCTCACTTCCTTAATTTCCTTCTCTGTTGAATGGCTTGTAAAAGCTCTTTGTTTGGTTGGGTGTGGGTTTGTTTTTTTTTTTTTAATGCATACAAGATGTTTCTGTGGGCGCTGGACTGCTCTTTGGCACTTCCACTAGAGCCGCCAAAGGAAGTATTCAGAGCACAAGGAAGCCTCCCTCGAGCAATCTGCCCATCGTCACAGGTGGGAGAGGAGCTGAAGCTTCCAGAAAGCCAACGCAGGGAATGGGTTTGCTGGCGTGACCTAAGCCAGCATCACCCCGAGTCTAACCTGGTCTGTGCCATGGATCACCACACAGGGGTGTCTCTGGAGGAAATGTGGGTGCAGAGGGAAATAAGGCACTAAAAGAGATGGGATATTACTTTTTACCAACAGCATCTTTTTGATTTTTGAAGACAGACTGATAGCAATTTGCGCTTTCAATGCCTCCAAGCCTTGCACTGGTCCTCAAAACCGCCTGGTCACAGCTTCAGAAGCTGGCTGCTACAATTTAGTACAATATTTACACACCAATGTAAGCAAACTGGTTCCTGGAGTTGCCAAGTTCTTGGCAGGGCTTGCAGACTAATAAATCCAACCCTGTGTTTATTACGCCAAATAAGGTATTTTGTATTTGGATGCTTTGCTAGGGCCGTAGCAGGGCTGTAAACAGGCTAGCTGCTGCCAGGCATGAGTGCAATTAACCCAGACAAAAGGCGTCGGGTGATGTCCTGTATTGGTGCGCTACTGTTGGCGGGTAGGTGTGAAGATGACATTCAAGACAAGGATTAAGAATTAGGTTGCAGAGGTCACTGCAGAAACATTTCCTGTCAATTAGAAAGAGCCAAAGAGAGAGAGTGTTTGTTTTCATACTTAACTGAATGGGAAGGTAGGTGGGGAGAGTGTTTACAGGAGAACAGAATCAGCAAAGCTTGCTAAGACCTCCACACTTACAAAGTCCTTTGGAAGGAGCTGGGTTGGAGCCTCAGCTTTCCTAAGCTCTTGCCAAGATTTGATGTGAAATCCTGCTTGATCTGAGAAGTAACATCTGCTAAGGAGCTATGGGTAGAAGTTGCCTATGTTTCCTAGAAACCGAAACTGAATGATGAGAGTGGAGCCAGAGAATGAGAAATATTATCAGTCATCTCGCTAAACATTAGTCTTTTCTCAGTTCCTGGTATTTTCCAGATGGTGCTCAGTCAGATTAAATGTTATTTAAAGTATCTGTAAAACCAACTCATTGGTGTCTCTCTGCAGTTAATACAGCAGAGGGGCATAAGTGTAAAACTCCAATACTAGTTCTTTTAACTTCATTTACCAGCCATGAATGAAAATATTTGGTGTTCTGCTTTTAACATGAACCCTTATTTCTTTTCTACTTGACATCTAAAGCACAATCCATTCTAGAAGAAGATTATTTTCTCAAGGCATGGCATTGGGTCTAGCTGATCTCAGCTCAGCTTGTACTCAGATCTCGCAAGCCCTGCCAGTGCTGAGCTCCCTGAGGACAGCAGCAGTTAGTAGCAGGTAGTTTTCTCAAGGTCACTTGTGCTAGTCCTGAGCAGGTAGGGCAGTTCCCTAACAGCAAGGACCACCTGAAAGCTCTGCACCTACCTCCTCTGCACTGCACGGTGGGGCTCAGCTTCCCTGGAGGAAGTTTGGAAGCCACTGCATTAACTCTTTTTGGATTATTTCCTCAGGACTGAGAAGAACAACTGTTGTAGCATTGGTAAGGCACATCAGAAATGCTAATGATGTGCTTTTATAGGTTGTTTTGTTATTTTTGAAGGTGGTGGGTGGAAGGCTGACAGGGGAGGAGCAAATGCCAGTGATGGGGGGAGAGATGGGTAGAGTTCCACAGAGCTGCTCTTTTCAAATATATTCTACTGTTGATAGTGAAGATCCTTGAGGCTTCACTAAATTCCTGTGTGTAAATTCTTATGTGAAGCCTTTAGGCTTCACATAATTCTCCAGCATTGTATTCCTGGTTTAACTTTTCTCTTCACTTCTGCCTTAGGGAATTTCTCCAGAGAAAAATGATGAAAAACTACTGTTATTGTTCGGATGTTGCTTTATTAAAACACTGAAGAACAACAGAAGTTTGCCTAAAATCCTTATCCAGGGCTCTGCCATCTCTGAGGAGTGGATTACAGACATCTCCCCTTCAAAATACTTCTTTTTTTCTTTTTACTCTGCATATTATTTCCTAAAATGCTGCATAAGTACATAATAATATGGAAACATTCATTGTTTGAAATGTCAATGGTTGTCTTTTCTGTTGTACAAACACTAATGAAGATTGAGAGGAGGAGAGCAAAATGTTTCTCAAATGATAAAATTAATTTTCTTTTCCTTTATTTTGATTTCTTTGCCCAAAAGAACACTCCACTAGAAATTAATACATGTATACAAACAATGAGGGGAAAAAATCCCATTCATATTCCATTACTAGATTACAATTATTGGATCATCGGGGGGTTTTAACTGGATTAGTGTACATGAAAATATATTTGAGAACTGCTATTTTATTTTTGAACTCTGGTGTAGCAGAGGACTCCCCACATACATGTGTGAAAGTGTATCACATAGTATCTAAAATAAAGAAATAATGTTATCTTTACACCAAAATCTTTTGTTTCTCCTTAAAGGAACTTCTTTCCAAATACATAGTATAAACCACACATTTGCTTCACTTTTTTCTAAAATTACTCCTCTTCCTTTGTTGTCAAATTGTATAACCAAAATTAGGTTGGGTTGATACAGGTATGAATAAGCCTGCTGATGTTAGTCCATACGGAGAAAGCATGTAGCACAACTACACTTGCAGTTCTGAAGCTCAAGATTAGTTTACTCCTCTCCTACAGGTTTCCTGCATGACTGGGAGCTTAGACCCTTTCCATCCTTAAGGTTTTGCTCCTCAGTGACAGTAACAGTACGTCTCTGTACTCCTAGGATGTCTGGGGCCTAAGGACATTACAGTTTTATAGAGGATTGGATGGCTTTTGACTTCAAGCCATCGAAGTACCACAGATACATGTCCATCTATCCTTACTGTGGCCTCACATCAGTAAACTATAACGAAGTCAGTGCTGAACTCATCCTAATTTTGATCTTTCTGTCAAATCCCAGAGAAAGCCTTAATATGTGACCTACTTTCTATTTCTGCAATATTATGTTTTTAATCCTCTTTCTATTTCAGTTTCGTCTAATTCAAACTGGGGGTTGGACACTGTTTTCTAATGCAATCCAGTCCTGGAGAAACATTAATACAAAAGCAGAGACAGAAACAATTTCATAAAGCAAAGAAATTAAAGAGAAAGTCTAGAAGTTTTGCTGCCATAATTTATTCATATAGACCATCTCATTCGATTGTCCACCCTCATGTGAGACTTTGGGTGCTTTAGAATGTAACTTGCATTGAGTGACATGTTTCAGCCAAGCCTCTCAGCTCATGGTGTAAAAGTGAATATCATGCTCATTTTATAAGTGCTGAAATGAAATTAGAGACCGTTCAAATGCAGCAGAACATTGTATAACATAACTTCAAACATACAGATGCCTAATTTTGGCGCTGCTCAAATGCTTTAAGTGGCTCATGGTTTAAATGTCTTATCCAAATCTGTATGGCCAGGCGGGTGGGGAAGAGGGTATGGCTCCTCAGTGAGACCATTAGAGAAATCTGTCAGAATACACACGGTGTAGCTCCATCAGGGGCTACAAGCAGCCACCTTGGAGCTAGTTCTCTTTTCAGAGAATGAAATGAAAGCTGGCCAGCAAATATTTAAAATGGCACGTTATAACAAACACAGTTATTATATTCACTATATTGGATTTTGCTCCGACTGCTTATTCTACATTCTTGAATATAAACGAGGACACTGAAAACCAAAGTCTCATCTCTAGCAAGGCCACGTGCATACAAGACCACTTTGGCACTTCAGTGCAGGTTTTCAGAGTTTGCGTTTGTTTCTTCGCACAGTATGGAAATGATAACACCCTGTATTTGGAAATGTGATTCCTTGTTTGTGCAATGAATCATGCTCAGAGGATTTCTTCTTCTTCCTCTTCTACCTCTTCCTGAGATGACTGGTCTTTCTGGTGTTAACTAGCATTTCACCAGAGTACACAATCATACGATTGCCTTGAAAGACAAATATGCTTAAGTATTCTGGAAAGGCTTTGTGCACATATTTAAGCGATTTAGAGAATTAGTGCCCAGCTAAAGACATGTGTGTTTTGGAAACATTTTAGAAGCTCATAGAGTAACTGTGGGGCTATTACTATTTTTATATCGTGCACATTATCTATTAGGTTTCCTTGTCTCTAACAGGATCATACTCATTTTGGTCTTTGCAGAAATGCGATGCTCAGGGAGATTATTTATTTAATGTTTCCCTGAAATCATTTAAATTGCCATATTGCCAGGTTAAAATAAATAGATGTTCATCTCACCCAATGGTTCCCTTGTTTCTTGGTGGTTTTGTAATGCAGTTTTCACAAATCACAAACATCATGAGACTTAACCCAGGAGATGCTCAAATGAAAGCAGATTATCTGTAAAACATACCTCTTTAGAAACCATACCTCCTTTTGATCATTAGTTAAGCAATTTTAAATATCTTACTCACTCTGTTGCATCTCTTTTTATCAGAATTCTTCCACTTAAGAAAATACGTTTCCATTAATTTGCTACAGAAGTTAGAGGGTAAGTCAGTAGACAACACTGAATACACTTTCGTGGTAGATTCCATGCAATTCCACTGGCTTTGGTTCTGTTACTGTCCATACTATTCTGTATGGATAGTGTATTAAAATGAAGAGCTGTCACTGTTCAAAGCGTATTATGCCACAGAGGGCATGTATGGAGAGTCTTTCTGACCCCCTGTATGCAGCTAGTTAATGAGTAATACCAAATGGAGAGTGCAGTATCTCCTCCCCGTACTGTTCTCATTGCCTGTATTTTTTTTTACAACTCCCAGCAAATCTGTCACTGATTCAGTAAAGGAAATAGTTACTTCTGTGTGGCTGTATTTTCTTTGGAAATGTCCTATGAATCTAGTGTAATTTCCCTTTGAGTGCTTTTTGCATATGCAGCAACAAGAAGGTCTTTAGCTCCCTCTGCAAAAAGGCAGCATAGAAGGATGAAATTTCTGTAGTCAAACAGCTTCAGATGCAGCAATTAATAATTAGAAGACATTGAGATAGGTAAATATTGTTATCTCTGCTTTTCAGTTGGTGAAACTGAAATAAAGAGGTCAAGGTCAACGTCTTCCAATTTAAAATCTATGGTTGGACGTTGACAGCCAGATCAGTGACATGAATTGCAAACTTCTGAAACCTATAAAATCAAAAGGACTTCACATTCTCGGGGATCCTGGAAATCTGAACGCTTACTGATATGCCAGAAGTGTTGTAACCAAGTTACACGTTCTTGCTTTAATGATTAGGGCAACGTTAGGTCACGGTCAGAGATATCCTGAATCTCTTTGGGTTTTGGAGTTTTATCTTATAGTCAGCAGTAGATATTTGCATTTAAATTATCCCCCTCTATTTATTTGGACTTGTGTAGTACGAAGATCGTGGGATGAAATTCTCCTTGAATGTCTTGGTTGCCCTTAAAGTTAAGTTGTACTTAGCCTTCTCTGGTTTCCTTCCCTATGGTCTGTCTGACATTGGTGAAGGGACCTGCAGGCAAAAGGAAAATAAGGCATCATCTACTCTGTGGGTGGCTGTGGAAAGGGTGAAATAATGCACTTTCCAGGCGAAGGGAGAAGAAGGAAGAAAGAGCATCTGCTTTCCCAGAGGACAGTAGCAGGGAAGGGACAGGGCCAGACGACGCAGCTCTCTAAAAGAAGGTTTGCACTCAATTCTGCCCCACACCCATGCAGTCCTGTTGGAAAGGGTGTCCAGAGCCTGGTGGCGAGCGGTGATGCAGAACCAGGAGCACCATGACTGTGTGTTCTCTTCACTAACAGGTAACTTGCTAACGAAGTGCTGATCGCACGGCACTCCACATGCATTGCACGGATGCACGGATTTTGTAGGGCTCATAGAAGTTGGGGGGTTTCACTGTAAAACTTGGATGTTTTGGACGGATTGGCCCTTTTAGTCCTCTCCCTCGCATCAAGGCATGAGGCCAAAGCAGAGGTTTTTTCCATTTTCAGCAGACTTGACACAGAAAATATAGTTATGCTGCCTTATTTAGTAATCGGTGGTGGCAGAAGACAGGTGCTTCCTTTATCTTAGCTCTTCATTCACATGATGCGACTCCCCCTCACGATGTGGATTTCTCTTCCCCCGCCAGAGAAGCGAGAGCCAAGTTGGGTATCTCCTCCCTGGTTATTGCCTGGAGACAGCATCCTGATCATGTTCTGCCCCACATGTGGCCAGTCGATAAGGGGGGAACACATCCTGGGAGCCACTGCTGAGACAGATAATAGCTCTCCCTTTGGAAGCCCGGAGACAGTATTTTGGCAGTCCAGGAAAGGTGCATGCTTTGCCTCAATCGTGAACGCAGTTTGTTAGGTTACTTGTAAAAGTTTCATTACACCAGTGAGCATATTAGCATTGCAAGCAATGCTAATAAAAAGCAATAATAAAGCGTAATTGGTACCAGGGCTCAGTGTGAACTAATTGAGCTGCAAAAAATGCCATTTCAGAATGAAAACAGGAAAAATAAGCCTTGCTTTTCCTAGAAATTTCCAGGAGGGATTTTATTTACAAAATAGTAAGAGAGAACTGAGAACTTACTACCAAGCTGTTCTAATTTTTTTGTCTATTGGTTTATAAAAATGGCATCTTCCTTGCCACATAGCAATGACATTTACCAGCAGGGACATGTATATTGCGCTGTGTTTGATTGCAAACTCTGCTGAAAATGTTGTTTCTGAAATAACAGGATACAACATATTTAAAAGAAGAAGGACTGTTGCTAATTTTTGTTGTAAAGGTAAGTATCTTCAAGCAAGGTTACTGAAATAGGAAAACCCATTCTAGCTGTAACAAAACTGTCACCACTGCTGTAAGATTTTGCATGGTGCTATGCTGTATGGTGTGCTCTAAAGTTAAGCCCCAAGGGATAGGTTTTTGCCAAACATCACAAATAGTGATGTGGCCTTCGACCTACAAACCCTTCTGCTACATCTCTCTTTTGTTCTTAGCTAAATTAAAATTACCTTTTTCAATTCTGAATTAAAAAATAGAGATGTAACATTTAACTTTACAAATTTGCCTTTTGCTTACCCATGTTAAACCTGACTCTGGAATTGTGCTACCTTTAAACCTTTCCTTGTGTTAGAACTAAAATGTATCCCCTGTGTTTCTGTAAAAAAATTTTTTTAGAATGATAGTTGTGGAAGATAATAAAATTCCCTTTAAATAGCTGTGACATATTGTCATTTAAATGAGGACTTGCTACAGCAATATTGGTGAGATTCAGTTTTTTTCCTGTGTGAGAAACACCATTTTTCTGCAGAGACAAACCTTTGATGATGCCATTGGGACAACTTCTGTAGCAAGACACAGCCGTGTATAATGGAGAGAGTCTCGGATAACAGGTGTATCTTGGATCTTATGCATGTTTTCAGTGGGTGTCATTGGTTTTATACCACACAAGGCACCCCAAAATACTTGAATAGCACAGTCAGCAGGCTCCTGCCACTCACAAAGAGGGCAGAGAGAGTGAGATTGCCAGGCAGTTTCAGAGCCAGGAGAGTCAGAAGCGAGTCCAGCACAGTCCCTCTGGGAATGGGGAGGAGGGCTGGGGGTTCACCTGGGTGAGGGGAACTGAGAGGAGACAAAGACGTTGCGCATCAGGGGGGAAAGCCATGTCGCCTGGCTTGCCTGTGAGCAGGTTACACCCTCCTTCTCTCCCAGAGTGACAGCAGTAGCCGTTTAATGGGATTCAGGGTTCCTTTGAGTGGCATTCTCCATGCTCTTCACCCCAGTTGTGTTTACCTCCACCCAGTAAATCCCTTAGAGGGTAAGACAAATGCAGTAATAACACTTTAAAACTCTTCAGAACTGTGAGAGATGCAGAGCTGAGTGCTGTGAGAGCCAAGTTCAATTCACAAATAATTTCCCCATTTAAATGTTTTGGAGTAATTTGGGGCTGCGCGTGCCAAGTGCACTGGCACAAGTGCTGCAGTAGGTAGCGTTTCTCTTTCTGCGTGGTGTTGTGTTGGCTCCGCACACATGGCACAAACCCCGTCCATGAAACACTTGGCTTTGTGCAACCGGTGGGTTTGCTTCCTCCAGTCACGGGGGAAGAGCAGGGGGCACGGGCCGAGTAAGGAGACTTCCCCAGCCCAAAACCACACAGGGCAGGGGCTACTCAGCAGGGTATCCATCCTCACCTGTCAGTAAGGATTTGAGAGAAAATGAATTTTAGCCATCCACTAAGTCAATACATATGTGTGTTTTAAATTACAGCATTTGAGCTCATTAGAAATGTGAAGCGGGGCCCATTTCTCTGGTGGTGCTCCTCTGGTCTGCTGAGGAAGTGAGGCGTTCCTCTGGAGAACACGAGGAGGACTGCCTTCTACATGTTGATACCAATAACGTCCCCAGGCTGGATGCTCTGAAATAGGGATTACATCCCAGGTCCAAGTGGCCAGGGAGGCTGCTGACACAACGGGGGGGTTCCAGCAGAGGTTTTGGGGAAGCCTGATGGTGCAGGACACGTGAACGAGCTTTGGAAAGCTTTGAGGTCTGCTCAGAGTAACTTCTGAGAACAGGATACTAGTGGGAAAACTCCCTGCAAATAATAGGAATAGGCCATGGTCTTGTGAAACTAATTGCCTTGGATTCCAATGGAGTCTCATGATGTTCCCATTTTTCATTCAAAGTCAGAGCCCCTGAAATCACCTGCTGATCTGGAAATCACATTTTTAAATTAGAAAGGTGAGTAAAAGGGACAATAAGTATTCTACTTTAAATACCTGATGATTTTGAAGATAATCTGGTGATTGATGTTGCTGAGTACAGGATCTTTGAAAGCTTGAATCTGGCAGTCCTGGAAATCTGTGAAGCCACTGTGATGCATTTCCTACAAAACAACACACAAACTGGGAGTAGTCCCCAAATTCATGGCTGGTCTGAACTAATTCTGCTGCAATCTGGGATACAGATACCACTTTCCCAATGCTTGCTGATGGTTACAGTGTGATAGTGTACCACTGACTTTGCAAGTTGGTTATGAATTAGGAAAAACTCTGCATAATTGGCAATTTAGCAGTTAGGAATCAGTGGTTTGGAAGTATACCTGGCTGACAGTTCTGGTGAGGAACATATATTTCCAGGTTACTGGTACAATGGGCACTCCCACATTGTATTGCCCCATTATTCTGCTATATAGGCAGAATAATCTTTCAGAAATAATAGGCAGTCCAGCATCTATATCCCAACAAGGCCTATTATTTTTCTGCATCTACCCTTAATTTCAGTTCCTGTATTGCAAGCTTTTCATGTGTAGCCCAAAGGACATAATAAGAGATTTCATATGACCAGCCTTTCGTGGCTGGGGAGCAGGTTTCATTAGCTATAGATCCGTGCCAGACTTAAGAGAGAAGTTTCTGCAGTCCATGGTCGATATCAAGCCTTCCGTAAAAAAGATTCAGCCTCTTGGGCCCTGAGGTAATTAAGGCAGCTTAACACTTTCCCATTATAAGGAACCCTGTTCTGTTCCTTAAAAATTTATCAAGCTTTAAACAGTCAGGCAAAATTCCTTAGGTTTCGGGAAGGTTGCTTTTATGGCTTTGTGGGGTTTTTACCCTAATTTCATTTGCTGCTTTCAAGAAGGGAAAACAAGAAAGGACAAGTGTGCTGTTCTGGCGTGTTAAAAAAAACTCTGGTGTCCTCTTTGAAAGTTGACTTTCTGTAAATATTATGATGAATTCTTTTTCCCAGTGGTGTCATCTTTCAGCCCTTTGAACTAAGCTGACTAGTGATCGCTAGCTGTGTGTTCCTGCTTTTCAGAGGGTCTTGATTCCTTCTTTTTCAGACTTTGATCTTTTTTTTTTCAAAAATACTCATCGTTCACTACTGCATCTGAAACATACCTGTGCTGCAGAAAGAGAGCATCCTGTGACTTCTTAAGGGAAAGGTGAAGGTAATTAGGCATGTGTGTTAAGTACCTAAATACATTTAAATTGTTTGCCTTATACACGCTGATGAAATCCACGTCCTAAGCACCTCCAGCAGTGTGCTCTGAATTAGCGAACACTCATGACCCATTTCTCTTTGTGCTTCATCTCCTTTAAAAAAGCTTTTTTTTTACTGTGCAACAAAATGTATTTCAGTGAACCTTTCTCTTTTAAAAACCAGACTTCATTTTTCCTATTATTCCTTTTTTTCTCCTTTTTTATGAGGAAATAGGAAGGTTAAGGAGAGATGGGCACAACGATAGTTTCTGAACTACCTTAAAAAAAAATCTAAATTTCTGCCAGACTGCCTTCACTTTCATCAGACCCCCATTTTTACCACTGTCCCCCTACCCCCTGTCCAAAGTGTAGCCCAAAACACTTTTAATCGTGATTCCTCACGATTGGCATTGCGCTCTGGTCCCTAATTAGGCAATTTTCCTACCTGTGCCATGAGCGGCACAGATGGGTCACCGTTGGAGCTCAGCTACGGTGGGACAGGCTAAGCAGGCTCTTATCCTCAGGGCAAAGCAGCTTCTTTGAGAGGAGGCAACGTACGCACCGCGCCGGCCAGCCCGTTACACAAGAATTTGTGAGACATCTGCGGATTACTGGTGTGAGGATGCTGGGCTTATATAACGGTACCCAGCTTCCAGGCAGCACTGCTCATCAGTAGGTATTAAAGTGCTCTACACAAAAAAAGAGGTCAGTGTTGTCATCCTCCATGCACATCTTCTGTGCCTGGCTTTGAGGAAAGAGCATTTTCTCGTGGTGGGAGCAGTGGCAGTATACAAGACAGCTCGTGCAAAGTCTTAAAACGCTCGAGCAATGTGCCTGAGTGAATGAGGCTTACCTATTTAGCACTTAAGACCTGTGTCTGAATCTGAAATGTGCCTCAATTACCTTTGTGCAACCTTCCAGTCATAAAATTAAACACTACTAATTACCTGTCTGTCTCTGACATCTTACGTTTTGGGCTGCAGAAGTCCCTGTACACCCGGTTTTCTTAACAGTATGACCTTGTCTTCAGTTGCATGTAGTTTGTGTGTGTGTGCACAACTGTGCAGGCTGGGAATTTCAAAGCTGTCTCGAGCTGATCTTTAAAAGACTTTTAGAAAAAGTGCTTCTGCAAAAACGAGTCAGCACAAATTGAAGTTCAGGGAAAATATTCTTAGGCACATCATGGGGGAGTTTCCGCTTCACGCTGTGACATTAAAGTTGCCACTGCTGTTTCATTGTCTGCAAACCTCATATGCCCCATTCTCAAAAGCCCTCTGCTTTAGTTTTGCCCCTGTAAAATGAAATTGCAGCACTTTCTTTCTGCAGTTTTTCCCACGTTTTGCCTTTTGGCCTGTAAACTCTTGAGAGCAGGGTCTGCATCTTAAACATATTGTCTGGCTTGTCTGGACCCCCGTGTTAATCCAGAAACTTGCTGTAGCTTCACTACGAGGAATTTATACTTGTATCATATTACTATAGGCTCTTTGATCAGCATTTTACAATGTAATGAAAGAAAAATGCATTTAGGAAGAGGAGCGTAGGAATGATCATTTGTTTGACCTTAATCTGTCATTGGCAAAGCTTCCAGGCTGCACTGTATTAGCAGATGGGTAATCGGCTCCAGCTGAAATTACTTGCACAGTTAAGTAGTTTATTTTCTCGTTTTCCTACAGTGAGAGTCTCAGAACAGGGCTGGCGTAACAGTGCTCGGGCGCATTCCCGCACAAACGTGTTGGGCTCATCGCTTGGGCTGCTGGAGTGAGGAGCGGTGGTGTTACCGTCTCTTCTCCAGTGCCTTGTGCAAGGAATAAGAGCTGGAGGCAGGTCACTGTTGCTCTCGGTTTTGGGGGGAAAGTTTGTCACAAAAGTGCATCTCCTCATTTGGGACCCATTCCAAAGGACACAGGGAAGGAGTTTTTTCACGGACTTCACTGGATTTTGGGTCATATCCAGGACGGTTTTGCTAGAGTTGCTTGCAAAACTTCTCTGTATTGAGCTTTTCAGTGATGTCTTGGTGCTGTTTAGAGAGAAAGTAACTAAAAGAAAAAAATTACCGTAGCAGTAAACGAAATTAGAAAGTCACAAGGTTCCTAAGACACAGGATTCAGATGACAAAACCAGAGAAAACAGTAGAATAAGCACTCATTTTGCATCCATACAATCTTACTGCCTATAGCTTTTGTTAAGTTAAGGAGCTCTCTTAAGAAGATTTTTATGAAAGTGTAAGCAACATGAAAAAGAAAATTTATCAATTATGGTATTACACAGCTTCTGATGACTTTGAAATCTCTGGAAAGGAATTCCTCTCACCGCAACTGGATCAGTTTGCATGGGTTTTTTTTAATCAAGATGACTACTCCCCTAAATTATTCAAATATTATTAGAGCAGAATTAAACAGTCTGCAGTTCCTGTCTGTGTCCCAGAAATAGTGTCTCATTGGAATACAGGGATGTAGAGGGCTATTGTTTATAAGTTAAAACAATGTAAGCAACTCACGCACAACCTAAGTGGCGCATCCAATAGTTTTACTAGGGCATAATACATTTATTTACTTAGGAATGACATGAAGAAATCTGCATCAGATGAATAATAATACAGATGCTCAGTAATGTAGTTACAGAAACGTTATGGTTTCGGTATGGTGGAAAATTGTCATTTGAAGCTGGGTTCTCTCCTTGGCATATAAAACTGATGTAACTGTTACCAATGACAGGGTAATTTTAATGAGACGTAATTGAAAGAAATTGAAAGGCAGGTTGAATTTGGAACTCCCATCTCAATTATATTAATTCTGCTTATATTAACCACAGACAAAAGAAACCCATTTAACTATGATTTGTTCCTAACAGAATTATGGGTAAATGACATTCAAAGAAAATGGAAAAAGGAGAACAATTCCTCTGCTTAAAGTTGTAGGAGCTTAATAGAAAAGTGAAATTCTTTTAAAATAAGGAAAAGCTGTAGCAACTAAGGAAATAGTCACAGATTTTGCAAGGATGTTCACCCATTCCAGAGTCTCTTATGTAAAGAAAAATGTTTCAGGAACAGACAAGATGAAGCAAAAACTCTTGAGGCAAATATGGGCCGGTGGTGCTTGTCCTCCAAATTATTTTGTTGCTATGTTGCATACCTCGTTAATATTCAGATACTATAAAGTTTTTTGGAGAAGCTGGCTCCTTGGAAAGGCTACCGTAATGGAGTTTGCTTACTCTATTGCTGTTTCATTGTACCAGTTTTTGAGGCACTGGACCTTAGTGCTGGTCTGAGATTCCTACACGAGGGGATTGCCCTTAAAGCCGTTTGATCGTCCTCATTTTATGTCTGATTTATAGATCAGAATAAAACAATTCACCTTTACAGCATATCTAAGCAGGGAGCTGTTCCTTCTTCCTCACTTGGAATATAATCTTCCTGTATCAGTATCACGAGTGGATGCCTGTGTCAGAGGAGGAGGCAGCTCTAGTGACTGATGAGGGAAAACTTTCCAACAACTGGAGGAGTGAGTTTCAGTTCAGAGAGGTATTTTGAAAGAATCAGATCATCTGGATGCAGAGGAGAAAGAAGTAAGCCATGACAAGAAGTCACAACAAATTTCAAGTAAAAATGACACTGGACCGGGGGCCACAGGTATTTCAAAAAGAGGCACAGAAAGCTTTGACCAATTTGTCACCCCTAAAAGAGCTGCTGTCCTTGTGTGGCAAAGCCTTGCCAACGTAGGAGCCTGCAGTCCCACTTGTCCCGTGGCTTGCCCACACCTTTGCCGTGCAGAACCGGGAGGTGCAGCGATGAATTACCCCAGCACCAAATCAGCACGGTGCTGGATGTGACCTAGTTAAACCGGGTCTGGGAATCAGGGCTACAGCCAGAACCGAAAGACTTGGGAATTTGCCTCAAAGTTCAATTTTCTCTGACGTCAAATAGACATGTTTTAGTGTGGCTAGGGCACCTGCAGCATTTCTGCTACTGCTATACAGCACACAGGAATCAACTCTAGCAACAGATGTTAAAAATCTTTCTAGATTGCTTTGTGGCTACGTATCATGGATAGGATCAACAGAGCAGAACTGGATGGGATACTTTTTGTTTAACTTCAGGGAAGAAATCAGCATAGGCCGTATCTACATTAAAATGCTTTACGCTGTGACAGCAGCAGGTCAGTGATCTAAATGGTGCTGAGCTCCTTACGTCTATGTTGCATGAAGCGTGGGACTTCTACAGGAGATAATATGAAGGCAGGTACGACACAGGGCCCACAGCATTCCTGTACCCTTCTGCAGCTGTGTGCAGCAGCTGGGAGGGAGGTGGGATGCTCTGCTGTCTCCACAATGGCACCAGGCACCTGCACCTACACCTGAGACACTTACGTGGGCTCCAGCTACAGTCAGCAGAGTCTTGCAAGGACAGTCAGTGGGGACTAGGGGGGTACTCTGCTCTCCACTGACAGCTTTAGGTGGGTCCTACACCTCGCCCAGATAGAGATACTGCACTGTGGCCACCCAAAATGAAGTAGTAAAAGCTCTGAGTATTGCAGCTCTGTCAGTACTGCAGACCTCAGTGGCGGAAAGAGGGAGAACTGCGTATTTCTCGTACCAATTATTTGGAGACTCCTCTTGGTCTGAACTGCTCAAGGTTCATCTAAGGGCAGGCAGAAAGTCTGATAAAAGTGTATGCATGGGAATGGGGCATGAATACAGTAAGATTGGTGTAACTAGATATTCCCTGTAGAGGCCCATGGGATTTAAAAAAAAAAGAAAAGTGTAAATTTTCATATTTTCCTGCAACCTTGTAGTGTGAAATCTGTTTTTCCAGTGTAAACAATGATGTTCTTAGTTCAGTGGCTGAATCAGGTAGGAAATCACAGAAGTTTATTTGTTTGTCTTAGAATAAAGCGTGGGAATGACAAAAATACTTGCAAAACCTGTATGAAGCTGTGTCTTTGGTGGACTTAAACTTTACAGGCAACATTTGCTCTAGTTCTGATGAGTCCCTGGACTATGCATAAATCAGCAAGCAGTGGCATTTTCTTAATGTCACTAATGACATTCTGGCCGAGAGGGTCTCAGCTGACTTTGTTGACTGCAGAATTGCACACGGCGTGTCCCAAGGAGAATTGCTGCACTGCCGTGTTTGTTTACATTGCTCTTTAAGCTGCCGTCCCCAGCAAGTGGAATTAGTTGTCCAGTGAAACAGGAACATTCATTGCTATCTTTCCTAATGCCTAATTTAGGAATCGCTGGGATATTTGTTTGCTATGGAGTAAACAAAATGTTTCCTTCTCAGCATGACGAATAAAGTTATTGTTGTCAAGTGCTGAATGATGAAAGACACCATTTACCCAAAGGCACTGTTTTGGGAGGGATAAATGAGGGAACCTGGCCATTGATCTGATGCAATGCTGTCGAGGTTGTTATATGGCAAATTCAGTGAAGAACCTATTATTCCAGGCTCTCACAGAATTATATCAGCCGAGGGGCTAGCTAAGAAAGTAAAAATCTCTTTCCAGGGGAAAGAAGACCACACAATCTTCTTTCATAACTGCTGTTACTCAAGCGATGGTGATGGATTAAGCCAGGTTTAATGTAACCTAACTGAACCCACCACTACTGATGTGTACAGGAGGGAGGTCTGGTAACGCTGCCAGCCCCTCTGCTGCACTCTGGAGAACGAGAAGAGTGTGCTTACTCTAACAGTCACACATCTTTATCACAGCATCCAGCAGATCAAGTGCTTTTGGTGTCAGTATTCAGGGCTCTGGGGATAGGAAGAGAGTAAAAAGTGTGGTTTTAACAAAATGTCTAAATCACTTATGAATCAGGTTTGCATTAGGACTTGTGGGCGCAGACCCCTCCAAGAGTTTTGTGAACCTGCACCCAGGATACGTGGCCTCCCACCAGAAGGACAGCTCAGCCGTGACTCTGAATGCGAGCGGTGTTTTAGGCCAGGGCTGTGCCTTTAAATATCCCACCTTAGTTATTTTGTTCCAGTGAATGTATATTGCCCTCTTTCTTCCGAAAAGGTCAGTCTCTGCCTAACTGGAGGGGTATGCTGTTGCACAACCTGTGGTGTCTTTTGGCACAACGTACTTTCAAGGTCTTGACATCTTCTTTCTTTGCTTCACGGGGTGTGTTAGGGCAAGGCTGTGTTAGTACTGACACCCCATTGGTCTCAGAATAGCATCATTAGAGGGCTCAACATAATAAAGTGCACCAAGGGCCAAGGGACATAAAAAACTGAGTATCTGACATCTGAGAAAGTGCATAGTATCTGTGCTTTCCATGCTCCATAGAGGTTAATTATTTCTCGGGCAAAAATATTGTCTCTGAATTGCATGTTCCCCAGGAGGTGGCTCTCCTCTTTAATTGGGTTATTTTACCACTAAGAAAAATTGCACCAGTTTTAGTTGGAGAATAAGGCAGTAAAAGAGGTGAACAGCTCATTAGTCAGGGGACTGAGACCCACGACTCAGTTTCCATAGGCAGAGAAGGTGGAAGAGATGGTAAAAACTACAGACGTGGCTCAGGGGAAATGGGAAGGCAGTCCTGACATTTCTTCTGAAATCAAGGTGGTGAGCCAAGCCTTCATGTAGGAATTGGTTGATTTATACAAGAGATAGCCTTGTTTATGTTTTTGGACAAATGAGTAACAGGGGTGGCTTCTTCGTTTGATCAAAAAGAAAGTTATCACAGCACAAGCAAACAACAGGCTGACAGCAAAGAAAGGGAGCAAGTTTGCACTGAGATTCTGATGCAAACAGGTTGATCCAGTGGAGAGGTAAATACTGTTGCTCCTCCTTTAAAATGCTGTTCCCTTCTTGTTTAAACCCATTTGCCTGATTTTCTTTTTAAGTGAATTGTCTCTGTGGCAGTTGGAGTAGTTTGGAGGAATTTTCCGCTCATCTGTCATGGCAGCACCTACGGAGGAAGGAGGTGAAGCCTGGTGCATAGCACTTAGCACGAACAGAGGACAATTTGCCTTGAATTGTCCCCCAGATAAAAGTAATGCAGCCTCTGGACTGCTGGTGTAATGTGGTCGTTCCCCTTAATTACGTAATTAGGAAAAAAAAATCGGTTCTAGACCACGCACAGTTCAAACATGCTTTGGGAGTATTAATGAACTGTTATCCAGGTATGTACGGATGGAGGCAAATTCTTCCAGCCAAGGAGAGATTAAACAAGTGAATTCTTGTGATTCTTGTGAGTCTTTCCCTGAATCCTCTGGCATTTGTTCTTCTTCGCTACAGGATGAGCATCTTACCTCAAGTAGTGGAAGAAGACCTCAGCCCCAGCCTCCTCATGTCCTTTTGCCCTCGCAGGATCTCGTCTGTCTCACCTGGAGAGCCTCTTCCAAGGAGAGGCTGGGGATGGTCTTAGTCTGACACCAGGGAATTTGCAGAAGACCTCAGACAAGCAACAGTTCATCACTCTTCCAAATTACTCCTATCGCCTCAAGCAACCAGATTGGAGTCTCCACGTGGAAGCAAAACACAGATGCCCAAAGGCAGTGGAGTCTCTGCCAGTACAGAAGGATGGCTGGGCAAGCCAAGGCCTTCTACCGGGAGTAGGTTCACACGGTCTGCTCAGGAGACTTGGAAACTTCTACCAGTGCCCAAAATACCTGAATTCCATCCAGGAGTGATGTAGATTTCAGTGTCAAGAGATCACAACCCATCTTCTAGAAGCAGCCTGAGGCAGAAGAACCTTCCGGATAGATACCAAATTGCCACAATGCCATGGAGGGCTGGTGGTGGTGGTGAGGGGGGGTTTATTCCCATGTTGCAATTGATGGCAGCCAAAATTCAACAGGTAGATGTCACTGTTACTGAGATTTACTCATGTGGTACAGTTAGCCTTGCAAAAAACCTACCTTAAGTGGAGGGAGATTTGCTACCATTGGACTGTACATACGGAAACAGGCAGAAACACTACCTGAACTGCATCGATTGGCCCAAGAATGTGAATTTCTCAGTTGCAATTTGCTTTCCATCCTACACGTTACATCTAGGAAATGTAACTGTTATGTCTTTTGTCCTCAAGGTTTGGGCTTTTCCCCCGTGGTATTGCTGCAGCATACCAGCAATGCCAACAGTAACCAACTGCAAACAAGTCTTTCGGTCATGGTGAGGAAAATGCTGCTCCACGCCGAATGCGCTGCCAGCACATGACAGAATGCCAGTGCCGTATAAGCGGAGAAGCAGGGATAACGCCAGTGCTCTGTTACTTGCTGCTCCTTGTGATGAGACATCATGGAAGCTGAATGACTTTGAGGAATAGCATGTTTCCGTTAAGTCTCCCAGATGCTGTTTCTTGGGGATTAGTGTAACTAATTTCTAACTGTGCCCGTTGCTCCCTGCCCATTCCTGAACTGTGCCTGATAAAGGTTATGCTGCAAATACATCATCCCAACCCATGAGATTGGACAAGTACAACAGAAAACAGCTGGCTTACAAGACCTTATTTAGTGATTTGCACTGGAGAAAGTTTTTTGAAAGACCTGTTTCCTACAAAAAAATGCAGATTTTTTAGACGCTTTGCAGCAGTGCAGCATGTTCAACAACTTTAGATGGGAGCAAATCTATACAATGGTTTTCACTATCACCAAAATATTTCAAGAATGCTAAAAAAAACCCCAAAAACATTAGAAGCAAAACAAGATACATTTTTCTCTGACTTTACCATGGTAATTTATTCCATTTTTACTTGTATGTGGTATTAAAATATCAAAATATATTGTTTTTTAATTGATTTCTTATGTATTAAATTGTAATATAAAAATTCAACATTGAAAATTCCACCATTTTGTTGCAGAACAGCAATTCTATCTGTCAAACAGCTCAGTAACTGGGCATTGCAGTCTGTGAAGAGAGCAGCTTGGGGTTTCAGTTGTAAGAGCATGTTTTCACGGCTGGTGGGTGGAGATTCGGGAGGCCCCAGCAGCTAGTTACCATATTAGCTTGAGGCTACGATTGAGATCCATACTGTGCAGACTTTCTATGTGGCTACAGGTGGATCACTTATTCGTTCTGGGCCTCATTTCTCTAGGTATGAACATGTTATACATGTTTACGTGTTATACATGCTTATAGCTAGATGTGCTAAAGGAGAAATGCATTAATGAATGCGACATGCTGAAGTATCACGGACAAGTGACTGAATTGCAAGACAAGTGGAACACCAATAATGCTGTTTTTACCAACAGGTTTTTCTTTATTGGACCCTAACTATGATGGGATTTCTCCACCGTGTTCCTTATATGTTTGTTAAGTAAACATAATAAAAATTAAACAAACTCTGACCTATATAAGCAGTTTGAGTCCTTGTTTTACTTTGTTTTCAAGAAAGTGACTGACAATTCAGTATTAACTGGTCATCACAGCTTTCTATGAGAGAAAAGAGCTTAATTTCTGTTTTAATGAAGAAGCAAAAGAATGGGTTTTTGTCCAATACTTTTCAAATCATCACACTATACAGAGAAAAAAAGCCATATACACAGCTATGGCCATTCGTTTCTTGGCAGAACAGCTGCAACGTGAAGGGAAATGGCTTTTATAATAGAATATCATGTTATGGGATAAGTCTTTCCCAAGCAATTATGTTCTTTCACAGTAATGCTTTCATGAAA
The DNA here is from genome assembly GCF_000690775.1 of Eurypyga helias. Classification (NCBI taxonomy): domain Eukaryota; kingdom Metazoa; phylum Chordata; class Aves; order Eurypygiformes; family Eurypygidae; genus Eurypyga; species Eurypyga helias. Next base: position 20,179 of record NW_010254819.1, on the reverse strand, counting down.
GATAATCTGATGAAATTCTTTTGGTCAGGAGCCTGTGTTTAATTAAATACCCTAAGGACAGCCCTAAAAGAGAAAACATTTAGCTCACTTGGTTTTAATGGCTCTCAGTAAACCTCGAATGATACACATGGTCAAAGAAGCTGAACTTGTGAATAAATCCTAACTCATCCCAGCCTGAATCTATGGTTGGGCAGCGGGGTTATAAAGCGAGTTAAAGAGATTCTCTCTGCTGCACAAGCTCTGGAGGCTGGGGATGTACCTGTACCTATAGGATGTACCTATACCTTGCTTCCCTATGCTCCTCTATATGCATCTGGTACAGGGCATTTTCAAATGGACCATTGGTTTGACGAAATGCAGCTGTTCTTAATGCTGTTACCTTTAAACTCCCAAGGGTTTCACCTTCTGCATACACAGCAGCCTTCTGGGTCCCAAACATGGCGAGAGGTCAAGCCTGCCCTCTGGAAATGTTTATGCACAGCTCTGACGATGAGCAGTGGAACGTATCATAGAGACCATTCAGGGATTTAGGCTGCAAATACAAGGGGAGCCTGAAATTTATATGTATATATTAGATTTACACACACATATATATAAAATACACTTACATATATATACGTAATACATTTAAAGGTTATTCACATGGATAAAATGCATACTTGGGTTAAGATACACAGAACACACACAGGTCCCTAGGAACAAGCATCTGGGGACTTTAGTAAGGTGTTCTCGGGTGCAGCAGTCTCTACATTCTGCTTTGGGAACTTCCGGACCTTCGGGGCACAAGGCCCAGCATCACTGGGTGCACCTGGGAACCCTCTGAGATGCCGGAGGGGGCCTGCTACTGCCAGGCAATGGCAAGGGAAGGAGAAGCACCAGGGTGAAGGCCCGAGGAAGCTCTAGCAGCTTCTAATGAGCATGATCAGCTGCCCTTGACCCAGGGTGCCTGGAGTCGTCGTGGCAGCTGCTCCCAGTTAGGGAGAGTGAAGCACCCTGGGTGCTGGTGCTGGTGCTCAGGAGAGGACTATGTAAGAGCCATGGCCCAGAGCACAGCTCCCAGAGGCTGAATTCTGTGTAGCAGAGCATGGGAAAGGGGGGGTCTCTGCTGGGTTTGTACTGCTGTGAAGGTCTCGGTTAGGGTGGTGCTAGGGCAGCCTGCCGAGACGGTGTTGGGGCAGAGGTTGTGGTGCTGACTGAGTTCTGGGTGGCAGATGCAGCCCTCCAAGTCCTGGGCTGCAGGGAGTATCTGGAGCTTCTCCCTGATGCCTGGAGAGATGGCCTGCTGTTCTGCAGGACGTGTGCCACCTTGGGGGAGCTACGCTGCCAAGAGGAGTTGTTTCAGGAAAAATTGAGCAGGCTGTGCAGCATCAGAGAGGATGGAAAGGGGGATAGATGGGGGTCTTCTCTGAGAGGCAGCAGCCTGAAGAACCCTGTACCCCAGCTGCAGCAGAGAAATAGGCAGTGCCCACATCTAATATTAAGGTAGGTGCACCTGCTGGAGCATGGAAAAGATGGAAGCTTGTGACTTCTGGCACCGAGAGAAAGGCTCCTGTCCCACCTAAGGTCTTACAGCTGCAGAATGCATGTACCACCCTCAAAGTTGAAGAGGAGTCAGATGTGCTTTCAAACAAAGGATCTGGTCCGCCTGAACCTAAACCCTGCAAGACCAGCTGGAAGAAATGGTGAGTCTGTGTAAACAGGTGACTCCCTGCTGCAGGGGACAGAAGTGCCTATCAGTTGACCTGACCTATCATCTAAAGGGTTTGCTGTCTGCCAGGGACCAGGACTGGGGACACTGGCGGGGCTCCTAAAGCTTATCCAACCCTCCAACAACTATCCCCTGTGGTTATTTTGTATGGACACCAATGGTACTGCTAGGGAAACGTGGGTGGTGCCAAAATTATTGCAGAGCTCCAGGGGCAGTAGTCAAGGGCTTGGGGGGCTCAAGTGGTGTTTAATACCTTTCTGGTGAGGGGAGAGGGTATTGCTATTACAGGTCAATAATCCGCTGCGGAGCTGGTGTTGGCAAAAAATGTTTTAGATTCTATATCCATGGGACCAAGCTGATAAACTTCTGTGATGAAAGGACTGTCGTGGTAGATGAGGATAGATGAGGTAGAGCAGTGGATATTGTCTACCCAGACTTCACTAAGGCTTTCAGTGCTCTCTGCCAAAAGATTGTCATAGAGAAGCTGATGAATTATGGGCTGTATGAGCAGACAGTGAAGTGTACTGAAAAATTAGCTGGATGGCTGGGTTTAGAGTGGTGATCAATGGCACAAAGTCTGGTTGGAGGCCAGTAATCAGCAGCATACCTCTGGGGTTGATATTGGGTCCAATTCTGTTTAACATCATTAACGATACCAGTGATGGGGTGGAGTGCAGGTGACAGAACTTAGAGGAGAGTCTGATACACCAGAGGGTCATGTTACCATCCAGAGGGATTTAACAGGCTGGAGAAATGGGCTGACTGAAACCTTGAAGTTCAGTAAGAAGTGCAAAGTCCTGCACCGTGTTGGGGAGGAATAACCCCAGGCCCCCAGTACAGGCTGGGGGCCGCACTGCTGGAAAGCTGCTTTGCAGAAGAGGTCCTGGGGACAAGAAGTTGAGCGTGAGTCAGTGAGGTACCTGTGCAAATGGTATCCTGGGCTGCATTAAGCAAAGTGTTACTAGCAGATCAAGGAGGTGATCCTTCCTCTCTGCTTGGCACTGGTGAGTCCACACCTGGTTCACTACATCCAGTTCTGGGCTTATCAATGCAAGAGACATGGACATACTGGAGGAGAGCCCAGTGAAGGGCTGCAAAGGTAATGAAGGGACTGGATTACCTCTTCCAAAAGAGGAAAGGCTGAGTGAGCTGGGGCTCTCCAGTCTGGAGAGGAGGAGGCTCAGGGGTGAGTTTATCAACATGTATATAAATATCTGAAGGGAGGGCTTTATGAGGTTGAAGTCAGGCTCTTTTCAGTGGTGCCTGGTGACAGAGCACAACCTGAGTCACAGGAAGTTTCCTCTGAACATCAGAAATGCTTTCTTGCTGTGAGGTTGACTGAGTGCTGGCACAGGTTGCCCAGGGAGGTTGTGGATTTCTTGGAGACATTCGAAAGCTGTCTGGACATGGTCCTGGTCAGCCTGCTCTAGACAACCCTGTCTTGATCAGGATGTTGGGCCAGATTATCTCCAGAGGTCCCTTCCAACCTCAACACATCTGTGATTCTTCCTGTTAATGCCACAGGGCTTTCTGATGACAAGACTAGACATGTATTAAATACCGGTTTTCACTTCAAATTTTTTACTGCATCAGAAAAGTAAATTTGCAGAGTGGTACCTTGAGACAATACTCTAATGAGAATATGCTCATTAGATGGAGCTGTCTGAGCCCATTAGTTGTACAGGGAAGACTCTGAAAAACAGTCCTTAAGGCATTAAAAAAAATCTTTGCCTCATTACAGCACAAGCTGTGAGACTAAAACAGAGGTGTAGCCTCATATGTAGCATGCTATAGAAGGCCATGCTGCATCAGATGGGCAGCCACTCAGCAGCCCTTGTGACTTGGCCTTTGTTGAAGTGATGGACTTCATCTTACGGTGTCACACATGTAATTTTAATTAATTTAGCCACTGGAAAGAATGTTTACATTACATGTGGCTAACTTGGCATGCTTGCTGTCCACCCGCTCATTCCAAAAAAGAGGTGGCCATATTGTACAGGGAATTTGGCTTAATTTGGGGCTGACACATGGCCTCAACATCAGCAAATGGAGCCAGGTCAATAAAATATTCTTTACCCAGAAGCAAAATTACAAGATTTTACCTGTTTTAAATTTAACTTCATGTCATGCTCAAAAAAAAAAAAAAATTCTGAAGAGGAAAGAAATGGTACTTGGTCGTCTTATGTTTTATAGAAGACTACTTCTGTTCACAAGTATTGATGAAATAATCGCCACAGTAAATAAAAGATGTATGCAGTTTCTCTGAGGAAAGTGAAGCAACCAACAGCATAATGAGTTCCCCCCAGGTCACACAATGTATATGGATGTTCTGTCTAGAAATACAGATAAGACTTCCATGAGCAAGAAGCCCTCCTTTTCTGAAAGCTTCTTGAGAAAATAACATCTGGATTAGAAGCCAAGAAATTCTTTAATCAACCACAGCAAAGTTTGCTGTGCAGAAGCAGACAAGGCTTGAATGTTGCTAATAAGCAATCAGTGAATCTCTTTCTTCTGATCTTTGATGCGTTAAAACAATTGACATGAAGCTCTGATTAAAGTGAGTATTTCAGCAGGTACTTATTAATCAAGACCATTTGTTTTCTACTAAGTTTGAACAAATGTTCTGATCATACGCAGTTAACATGTTTTTAGTTGAAAACGACGTGGAAGCCTTACATCAGGATACTGTAGAAAATGTAGCTAAATAATGTATAGGTCTGTCCTAGAGAAACCTTATGAATGACAGTTTATTTTTACTCTTCAAGTATGATATTTCTTATCTGTTACCAGTAATTAAGAGTGGTCAGGATTTAACCTACAGTGTTAAGGAAAAAATGATTGTGAGTTATTACAATCCTGAAAATGGTCACAACCAGCAGTCTGACAGCCAAACTGAACTGTTTGGCTGAACTGCTGCTGTACTGCCATATTGCTAATGACCAATTTCCACAGCAGTGAGTTTTCTTTCTGGTGCCGTTTAATTTTTCCCTTGATTCTTTCATAGGACTCTGGTTGTCTTTTAGGTATAATACGGTCTTGCTAATGTATGATTAACAGCCTAAAATGGCCATTTAAAGCATTTTTTTTCTTTTACATAGTTCTTACCGTATGTTTAGGGGTAGAAAACAATGCATTGGATTAGACAATGTGTATGTCCAGCTTGAGTGTTAATTGCTCTGGGGAGGTTCTCTTTACCCCTTTCAAAGCACAGATTTCTCTTTGACGGGCAGTCGTTTGCCTAACCTATACTTTTAGTCTGTGCTGGACATTCACAGAGCCAATAGTAGAGCCAATAGAGCTCTTCCACAGAGAGACAGTTGCTCTGAATATTAGAAAAATAGTCTTTTCTGAGCAAAGTCACAAGACCGGGATCTGCTCAGACTGATCAAGGGAGCCATATGAAAGAAAGGTCTGGGAAAGTAAAAGATTATGCTGGTTACTCTGTTTTTAAGCTTTTTAAAATCAGAGTAGGTGTCAGAGGGATCAGGTGAGGTGCAGACCTACAATACCACAAACAGGTCTCTGCTCCAGAAACATGCTTGGGGCTATCGCTGCCCTATTGGTCTGTCTGTCTGTTTTGTTGACTGTCACCTGTACGATGTGGTGTCCCTGCACTGCTCCAAGGTCAGCTCAGGCACCTGCTGAAAGTAGGTTCCTGCTACATGCAAACATATTTTCTTAAGTTTTTTGTTCAAATGAGGACAGACGCAATTCCAAACTGGCTGTATGAGGGTCCCTACAACTGCTACTTGGCCTCTTTCAGTGATGCAAGACTGCATCAGCCAGTGCTAAAAGGGGACGTTTTCATCCTATTAAATCCATTTCTTTTAAGGACCCTAGAGCCATTTTTTGTGACAGTACAGCAAGGGCTACATGGAGCTGGCATAGTGGCCTGAAGCAGCCAGCTGTGGAACACCAAATGCAGTGTGTTGACAAGGTGAATTAAATTGCTTGCTAAATAATTAATCTCCCCCCTAAGCAAATGCCTCTTAATAAGAAGATGAAGAATGCCTGTGTTTTGCCTTTTTTTTTAACAGGGTTTAAGTGTTCTATGTTAGTGCCATAGGTTAGGGTAGCAAAGGAAAACTCTTCAATGCCTTCAAAAATCCAGCCGCTTTCTGGGGAAACCTTGGCACGAAGCAAATTGCTAATAATACTATAATAAGATCATCAATAATAACAAGTAGATCTAGCAGGCTATTATTATGTTATGCATAGGGCTTTTACTATGCATTGTATATAACTCCTACTAAAAGGGGTCTTCTGTCCTGAAGGATTTAAAGTCAAAGGCTTTAGTCCTGTAATTTACAGTGTATGAGCCCATTTCTTAATCTGTACACTTAATTAATCTGTAATCTTAATCCGTGTGGTCAGTTGCACAGCAGCAGTCAGTCACAGAACTACAGCCATCCTAGAGCAGAAATGAAAACTGCCTGGGAGGACCCAGTGCTTTTTTTTTTTTTTTTTAATTTAGCTAATACACTTTATTTTCGTGTAAAGTCAAGGCAGCTTTCACCTCAGGAAGATTATTGCAGCATAGGACAGCTCCAATAACTCACTGTGATTGCCAAGTGAATACTGTTGCGATGAGTCTTTGTAAATCCCAGAAGGTCTCCTGGATATACTGTGCTTTTCCCTTAATTCTGAAATGGTTATTTGCAGCTGGCAACCACACAGAGCACAGAAAAATGAACAGCTCTCCTAAAGGGTCCGTAGTTTCTCTGACTGGACAGGTGTAAGATCAGTGCTTTAGGAGCTTCCTCCTAGTCTAAAAGTTGTCATTATTAAATAATTAAGGTAATTTGGTAATACTGACTTTACTGCAGGGTGTCTAAGAGAAGTCATGAATTATGTTTATTCACAGTGGCTAATGTTGGTGAAGGCACAGCACTCTGCGTTCTTTCATGGTAACAGGTCAGTGGTAGTGGAAGGGGCATTTTGCCATGTGTGATAGGATGTTTTAGTTGCCTACTTTTACATTTTCAGCCACCATTCTCTGGACTGTCACCACAGTTTGACACCAGCAGAATGAGGGCTCACTTGGAAGGGGATGAGGGGAGTCACTTGTGAGCCCGTGAGGCTGGTAACACCCTTCAGGGCTCTGAATGGCAGCCAAAACCAACACGTTTGCTCTGCAGCGGTGCTTATGGCCCAGCCTTGTGGTCCTCCAGTCTGCCCCCTTTGTCTGCTGCCTGGGTGAAAACTGCACAGTGAAGTCCCACATGCACCGTGAACACTTTTTTGTGTGTTTTGGAATACAGAGCACATATGCACAAGAGACTCACTTTGCTAGATGTGTAGTCAAACGTTTCCTGAAGTGGGAGATCAGAATAAGCCTTATTTATTGTTGTTGTAGATAGCACCAATTAAAAATGCTCTTGGGAATCCTTATGTTTCATCACTCAAAAGTCCACTCTACTTTTTCTTTTTTTCCCTAAGAGTTCCTGAACTTCCTTCTTTACCCTCCTCAAAGCCTGACTGCAGTTAACGGGTAGTTCCACTGTATGAAGCATTTGATGCAGCCAGCATGCCAAAATGAAAATTAGCAGTGTGGGTTTTTTCATTAGCTCTGAATGTGCATAGCTTAAAACGTAAGAAAATTAAGTGTGAGGAGGGGAAACAGTGTCTTCATTTGTGGTACAATATTTTTTGTTAATCTATCATGTATTATAAGAGCCTTTTGCTGCTCTAAAGGTAGGTGAGATGTAACAATACATCTTGGAGCTCTTGACTCTGATTCTTTTAACACTGGGTATCATAAGACTTTTTCAAAACTGAATCACTGCCAGCTAACCTAAATTGGGGCTGTGCTTTGAGGAAACCAATTCCCCAGCAAGTGTGGGTGTAGCCTGTTGAGGGATGGCAGTTCTTCCTCTTTGTCCATCTGCCAGCTACCTCAGCCCAGTCTGCTATATTCCCAGCTGGGAAATTACCAGCTTCAAAACAAGATAGCAAAATACTTGAATATATTTTGAAATAGCAAAGCCATTAGAACAGTGATTTAGAAAAAGCCATAATATTAGCTATTACAGCTTAAAAAGAGCAAAAATCTTGTTATTAGCCTTTGTGCTACTTGCAGGTTAGAGAATCAATTATCTTGGGGCAAATTTACCTTCCAACATGACCAGTGAAAAGTGCATAAAGCAATATATACAGCAGCTTAACTATGTGCATTTAGAAGTGAAGGACTAAAGGGTGAGCATGAACAGTTAAATAGTCTATTCCTCCACAGTATTTTCAATAGAAGTGTAGGTATAAAACCAACCTGTTTCCTCTGGAAATTCTACATGTCAACTGCAATTTACTTTGTACTACATGGTGATATGTTGTTTCTCATTCTTTCTGTGTGTGTATATACCAAAGCATATTTTTTTCTCTCATACCAGCACTTAGAAGCTATTTTTACTGATATATATATATATATGATGAGATCTCAGAATCCTACTTATACTTTGTATTATATTTCCCCTTTGTCTGCTGCTTTCCTTACCCCAGTCCAGCCCAATGGGCACAATAGCAGTGCTGCTTGCCGAGTCTCACTTTTTCCTACCAAAATCTCCTTTTTGGTGTGACATTGCCAGAGTGCTGCTCTGTGCATGGCAGCGTGGAAGGAGTAGACACTGACAGCTGTGTAACACAGTATGTAACACAGAATCTGACTCATTTGCAAAAGTCACGAATACTTATTGACTGTGGTGGTAGTTGGAGTTGAGCAAGAACTGAAAAAGTGTGCTTTCTTTATGGGTTCTGGTGGTGTAACCCACATATGCCTGAAGCAATATCCTCCCACGGGAGCCCCAGCAAGGTCAGACTGAATTATCATCCCAGCTCTGCTGCCCAGCCACACTGCTGCCTTCCACAAGCCCCGCTCTCTCTCTCTGGCTCTGCTCTCCATTTGTCCAGTAAGATTAATGGCAATCAAATTTACTTCCCTGCTACCAAGATTAGGAGGGTAAAGCCAGGCATGTCTGTGAGGGACGTGGGTGGCATGTTGTTAAGAAACCATTTTGCTGGGTTTGTGGAAGTCTCTTTAGCAACATGTGGTCAGGCAGGAATGTCCCTGCTCTCCCATGACCCTTCTCCATTAGGGAAACCAACGTCATTCTCTCCTTCCTTGGGTTTTTCCCTTGCAGTTAAGGGATTCTCTGACCCTGTTAACATAAGCATGGTGATGCTAGTTACCCAGAAAATACTGTCTTCTGACATTCAATGTTATATGCCAATCCAGGCGTGTAAGGCCCCTGCTGGTGTTTTAAGTGCTGAACACAAGAGATGATGTACTTGCAGGTCTTGTTTGCCATCCTCCTGTTCATATGTCCTGCATAGTGCTCACCTATTGCACAGCAACCTGACACAGGCTTGTGTTCAGCTTATGGTCCTCTGTGACGCTCAGCCTTTTCCCCAACACTACCTAGCTACTTGGTCCCCTCTTGTACACATGAAATCAACTGGTCCTGCCCAAGGGTCCTGCTTTGTGCTTGTATTGCTAAAATTTCGTCTTGCCTCTTTTTCTTTTTTTTTTGCTGTCTGTTTCTCTGATTCCAACCCTGCCTCTGGCGTATTAGGGAGGAAGGTGAAGCAGTGATGTATAAAACACGGCCATGTTAACCTCACATCCTTATAAAACTGGTAAAAAAAAAAAAAAAGCAGCAGGAAAAGTACTCAAGACTTGGCATGTTGTGTTGACTTTGTTCCCTGTTTGCAGGAGGGAAAAATAGTGACTACAAGCCTCGTTCAAAACCTGAAAGTTCATCCTCCAGTACAGTCAGTCATAGGTGAGTGTTGTTCCTGCCCCTGGCTGCCCACACAGCCTGATGCACTCCCAAGGATGACCTACACAGGTGTCAGAACACATGGAATTGGGCAGTCTGTGCCCAGACACGCTCCCGCATGTGCTGTCAGCACGTGTCTCTTCCCGTCAGTTTGAAGTGCCTGGAACTACAAAGCAAGGCCTGTTTGAACCTAAGGGTGTGTTTGTTGCTTTGCTGGATCAGGGCCTTAATCAGCTCTTAGATGAGGTTTGAATGCAGGAATACAAGTAAGATTACCTGCAACCAGATTTTTCTACCTCCTAGTGAGAAGGATAAAGCAAGCGTTTCTTGGTTTCATCGAGCTGACAGGACAAAGAGGAGTATGTTACAAAAGTTCATTATTGGCACTTCTGCAAACAATAATGTGTGCTTTTCATAAAGGCACTTGTGGTAGCTGTGCAGAATGAGGAGTTAATATTTTTTTTTTTGTCTTGCTTTCAGTAGGAACATTCTCATGTACAGGCAGATTTGTATAGTTGATAACAATTCCAGTATTTAGCAGTGTCTACTTTGGCCTATTTGTTTGGAAGCCTCTGATAGCTCAGTCAGGTTGAGCTCCTTTCAGAGCTTCCCCCAACTGTAGGACCATCTGTTACCCACCTCACCTCTTTCTTTCCTTGATTGATCTCACACGGGCCCTTTAGTTCACTTTAAGTTACAGTTGTTTTGGAGAAAATCACACTGTAATCTGCAGTTGTCACCCCCTGCACACACACAGACCTATTAGATGGAAAACATTCCATGATGAAGAGTGTTGAATTTACCAGGCTTAGTGGAAAAAGGGTATGGGGAGGATTTTCTCCAAAGCTGAAAGGTTTCAGCAGGTAAGCCTATAAAACCTGCAGAAGAGGGTAATGATTACAAGCCCTTGCTGCCATCCTAGGTGACCTCCAGTATTTTTTTTTTCAGTTAGACAGAACAGCTAAAAATAGACCCTTTATTCATACTGTTCACATTTTATGCATATATGCACATATATTTGTACATATGTCTTATACATACACACTGATCTTTTAAATATATACATAAATAATACACAATTTATAAATATATGTTATGTGTGTGTAGTTTAAGAAAAAGATCCTCACTTCCTTGGGGATTTTCTCTTTAATTTAAAAATCTCTGGCTTCCAACTCATACAGGTGATGAGTGAGGCTGGAGAAATATAAGGGAAATGAAGAGATATTAAAAATTCCTAGGAGCCTCTTGAAAAATACCTCCAGACAGATGAAGTTGGAGGCCTGTTTTGTTTCTGGAAATTGTTTATTGGGGTTTTTTAATAATCTCAGAGTCTGAGCAAGGGCTAGAGAATGCTGTACTGGGGAATTGCTGCTGTGGGGAAGATTTTTTTAGAAGCAGTAGTTTGGACACGGAAGAGCAATGCCAAGCTGAAGGAACTTAGCCTTGCTTCCACTGACATTTTGTCATAACTAACAGTCCTGTGAAATCCTCTGGGCTTTAAACAATTCACATCTCAAACTGAGAGGGGAAAAAAAGAAATTGAGGAATAGATGTAGAGTTCTAATATCCTCTGTATTGTCTGAAATAGTGTTGCAGTAGGCCAAACCATTGACGAGCACAGGAACAATCTTAATTTGAGATGTTAATTTTCAAAACAAAAAAGGCCCACTTGCTGGCTGCAGGAAACGTGATTTTTGCAGAATTGCTCGTGGCACGCTGCTGCTGTGGGATTTGCCCTGGTGCAGCCATTCTGCCTGTCCTGCTATGCTGTCAGTCTGAGTTCGGCACAAGCTCTTCCAGTTGAAATCCCCTCGCATCTCTTTCACAGCCCTGGAGAAGGAAGCAGGCGGAATGCAAATGTCAGCCTGGAGGCATTTCCATTTTGGCTGGGGTTAGGGCACTGCATGGCTCAGGCTGGCTGGGGAGCCCCTGGGCAGAGGGTTTTGGAGAGCTGCTACATCTCTCCTGTCCCTGCACCCCCCAACAGCCAGTCTGTGGGTACCTGCCTGCAGCCCCAGCCCTGCTGTCCCTGCCCACCCTCAGGGCATGTGGGATAGCGGAGGGAGAGCATTGGGCTGTTGGTGGGACAGCGAATGTTTCCAGGGTCCCTTGTGGGTTTAGGAAAGAAAACCTCAATGAAATGGGAAAAGCCAGGGTGGAGGATGTGCTCCAGACTTATGCCGGGAGGAGTTTGGGAGCTACCCCTGCTGATGTAAAGACACCAGACCCCTACAGAAGCAAAGGAAGGGGCTTATGCAACTGTTCCATTACTGAAACATCACTCTATCTGTGCTGCTGTGCCTTTCCCAGGCGGCAAGGAGGGAGACCAGGCAGGGATGCAACAGAGGGGAGCCAGGGCTGCAACCCAAATTCACAGGTGTGTTGTTTGAGGACAGGGAGCATCTCGGTGTCCCCTCTGGCAGCCGCTGCTGCAGGCCTTTGGGACAGTTTTTACAGCCCTGTCTGGTGCTGGGCTGTGGCAAGGGAAGCCTTTCCAGAGCTGTTCCAGTCCCAAAACCTCTCCCAGCTCTTCTCCTCTGTGTGGCTTAACAGAAAGCCCATCTCCATGAAAGCCTCCTGAGGTGCTACCACCTCCCTATGCAGCAAGGCCGCTCTTTCCAAGCGCTGCGCTGGACACCAGGCACCTTCCAGCTGGGATTTCTAAGAAAGGATCAATTGGTGTTTGGCCCAAGAATTGCCATGGGGGGTAAATGGGTGGTGGCCTTCTTGTTTACCAGCATGACCAGGCCGTGAGTGGTGACAAATCCCGGGTACAGCCCGAAGCGTGCTCCTGCACCACGGGACGAGGTGATAAAACCACACTGACATGACTAATCAGGATCCCTTTCTGTAAGGGAGTGGAGCCACAGCTAAGGCTTTTTCTTTCAGTGGCTGTGTGTTTCCAGCTTGCTGCACTGCTGCCCGCACAGATCCCAGAGCGAGGAGGCAGCCAGGGAGCTCTGCTTTGCCTCCTACCCTGCAGCTGCTGCCTGGGGGATTGCACCTGAGCAATCCCGTGAGGAATGAGGTGGGGAAGCCCGGGTGTCAGGGAATGGGATCCTCAGTCTTTAGTACTGCGGTTTATGTCTGCAACAAAAAAACAGCCTGGTTTGCAGGATCTCTCATTTTTCAGTGGTACACCGTAGCGGTCGCTTTTATCCGATGCGGAGTGAGGAAGTTCAGAGCAGAGACAACACGACTGTACCTTGCACAAGTATGTGGTTTAAATCAGTGTTTTAATCGACTACTCTTCGGGTTTCCTATGTAGGCACTTACAGCCTAGGAAAGACAAGACTCCCTGGCTGCATGTCTGTTCTTGTAAGACATGCACATACCCCTCCTCTTCAGTGAGAAGGGATTCCCTGATAGGTTTGGGGTGGGAGGTCCAGTCTGCAGAACAACTCCAAATCCCCCAGAGGCAGCCACCGAGATTTTCACGGGGAGCCCTTCTAGCTTTTGCTTATCCCGGTTGTAATCACGACCGTACACTGCCGTCGGAGCCAGGAATAGACCAGAGTAATCCTGGTGCCCAGCAGCCTTACAGATACTTTTGTAAGTCACAGCCATCTGCGTGACGTCTTAATTCAGCTCATTCTGCCAGGGCGTTACCCCACACAACACGTGCAGGCACAACCTGCCACCCACCCGCCCGGGTATCGCTGCACACGTGAGGGGCTGCAGCACCGCGCATGGACCCTCGGCTGCCAATCCGACTTGTCCTACGTTTGAGTTGGCAACTTAAATGACGTAGATTTAAAGCAGCTCTTTTAACACAACTTAACAACAGCGTGCACATTTTAGGTGGAGCCTGGATTGATTATCGACATGCTTTTGCTTTGCTAACAGCTTTTGCTGATGCGGATGGAGCCTTTGTCTTAAGATACGTCCTGTCAGTGCTTCTTTATTGCTTCTGCCGTGGCGGGTGAGGGATGTACCTGAGGTGAGACACTTCACCACACAGTGCATTTGGCAGGCACGAAGAACAGCACGCACAAGGTTCTGCCTGAGCGTTCGGAATGTGGAATAAACAACTGTCAAATGAAAACAATCCCTTGCAGGGATGCAGCATATGTGGGCCAGGATGGAAGATGCGCCCAGTGACTTTTGCTTGTCACTACAGTCAGGTCACCGCTTGCTTTGCTTTTTTGTTCTGTTTGGAGAGAATACTGGAACAACACAGTGGAGCTGTTCCTACTTTTCAGCGGAGGTTTTGAGTATCAACAAACAGCATCAGAAAGACCTGGGAGCACGCAGCTACTGACGTGATGGGTGGGGATGGCTGCAAACCCACGGACTTGACAGGGGAGGAAATGGGGGGGAAAAAGCCTGCAAGGAGGTAACAGAGGATGGAAAGAAGCCTGCACTGAGGAACAGAGGGGTGGGGAGACAACAGTGTGCGTGTGGTGAGCACAGTACTTCAACTGCAGACTCATAATGGCGTGTGCACGCAGAATCAAGAGAAACTGGGCAGGACGTGGAGTTTGACGCTTTAATTCAGGCACCCACAAGTGCCCGAGGGCCGTTTCTGGCCACAAGCAAGCAGCGCTTCTGTTTGGTGTCTCAGCCGAGACACTGAGCTTCCAAATGTGATGCTGCTGGGGTGCAGGTTTTGTGCTGAGCCTGATGAAATCCCATCACCGATGAGCTCAGCAAATATGGTGATCGTGAATTATGAGTCCCTGTGAAAGCTAAAGCCAGACTGTGTTTTCCCCAGTGGCTATTACTGAGCAGGATCTCTGCTTCTCCCCTGTGCTCACTCTCTCCTCCTCCCTGCCCCCACGTGCTTGGGAAGCCTGAGATGGTGTGACCATCCAAGCAGTTGCCAATCTCTTCAAAGGGCATCTGTAATCCCCTCTCCTAATCCTCCTGCAAGAGGAAGGATGCTTGTAGGCAGCGCTCGCAAATCCACACCCAGAATATTAAGCTGGTTATAAAACCTGGCCTGTCGCTGAGTCTGCCGACTCTCGGTTCCAAAGAAGTTGTCAAGGGTGAGTAAGTTTCTCCTTCCTGTGGACTTCCTTTGAAATACTGCTTGTTCCACACACCCTTATGAGAAGAAATGGCAATACCTAGGGACAGCTACCGTTATTCACCACACCAATAGTGCTGACCATGACAGGACACATTTTCAAAGCGACCTCTAAAGCTGCACCAGCCTGCAGGCCCAGCAAAAGCAGGCGGCTCGACCCGCTCGTGTCCGGGCATCACGCACTGGCCCCATGCAGGTGAGGATCCCCAGGGATGTGCACAGGGCCCCCAGGGAAGGAGCTGGAGTTCCCTGTTCGCACGTGACTCCGGTGGTGTTCTAAAGCTTTGGAAGTGCCGAGAGCGCTGTAAGGTCTGTGCTATTTCGTCTTCCCCGTTGCCTCGCCGCATGTGGCAGTTCATCTGCCGGAGCGTGGAAGGGCTCCAGCTGGCTGCAACGTGGGGTGTAGGGCTGGGGCTCAGCTGGCTCGCCTGACAGCGCCAGCGGCTTTGGAGGCTGCAGGTGGCACAACAGGAGGGATGGTGTCCCTCCCTGGAAGGCACTTCCACATATCCCATGGATGAAGGGTCAGGTGGGCAGCGAGGGGACGATCTGTGGCGGGCAATGAGCGGGGCAGGCTTCCCATGCTCAGGAAATACAATCCTGTTAAGACACACACCGGGCAGGGGCAACAGCCACCCAGGGACAGAGACCTGGCGGAAAGCTGGGGCGGCAGCACGCGGAACAGCTTTCATCTGCTGCCATAGCCTTAGGAGTGTTCACCGAGGGAGGGAAATGCGATTTGGGTAACACCTTTCAGCCACATAACAAATTAACAAGTGCTTAATTCATTAGCTCTTGCTCTGGCATGGGGACCCGTTATTGCGGAAAATGAAACAAAGAGGTGGTAAAGCATGCATTTTTGGAGATGGATGCGTGTTGTCGGTGCCTTTGCTGTCCTCTGCCCATGGGATGCTCAGACCCTGAGCTCAGACCTTCCCACAGGCACAGTACGGGTAAGCGACTGCCTCAGATGAATGCCCAGCACCTCCATCTCAAGTCCTGGTTTACGGCTTTGACACAGGAGACCCTGGTTCAGCACCTCTCCCAAACCCACCCCACCTGTCCTCATGCCGGTGCCTTCAGGGCTGCAGCCTGAGGCTACATGCAACCCAGAGTAGCCGTGGGTATTGCCAGAAGGGGTGCACACTTGTTACTGTGTCTGATGTCGAGTGTGGTGGGTTCACCCTGGCTGGAGCTCGGGTGCCCACCAAAGCTGCTCTGCCACTGCCCTCCTCAGATGGGCAGGGGAGGGGAAAATGTAATGAAGAGCTCGTGGGTTGAGATAAGAACAGGGAGAGATCACTCACTAAATACTGTGTCATGGGCAAAACAGACTCAACTCAGGGAAATAAATTTATTTCCAGTCAAATCAGAGTAGAATAATGAGAAATAAAACTGGATCTTAAAAACACCATCCTTCCACCCCTCCCTTCTTCCCTGGCTCAGCTTTGCTCCCGATTTCTCTACCTTCTCCCCACCAGCAGCACCGTGGCACAGGGAATGGGGGCTGTGGTCAGTCCATCACACCTTGTCTCTGCTGCTCCTTCCTCCTCAGGGGAAGACTCCTCACACTCTGCCCCCGCTCCAGCGTGGGGCCCTCCCCAGGCTGCAGATGGGTCTCTGCTCCCCTGGGACCCTCCATGGCTGCAGGGGCACAGCCGGCTGCACCACGGGCTGCCGGGGAATCTCTGCTTTGGCGCCTGGAGCACCTCCTCCCTCTCCTTCTCCACTGACCTGGCTGCCTGACGAGCTGTTCCTCTCACATGTTCTCACTCCTCTCTCTGGCTGCTGTTGCACAGGTTTCTACACAGTCATCCCATCCCCCCACTTAAACACATTATCCCAGAGGCACTACCACCATCACTGATGGGCACAGCCTTGGCCAGCGGTGGGTCCATCCTGGAGCCGGCTGGCATTGGCTCTGTTGGACACAGAGGAAGCTTCTGGCAGCTTCTCCCAGAAGCCACCCCTGTAGCCCCCCCGCTATCAAAACCTCACCAGGCAAACCCCATACATCAGGCTGCCTCTTTGTTGTCACTGTCTGACCTTGGCGGTGGCTCTGTAGCCCGGTCAGCAGAGCGCAACAGCTCGCAGCGTGACACGGGCCTCTGCGCGGTGTGGGATCCCCTGCTCAGCCCGCTGTCACTAGAGAGGAGCGATCTATCTCCAGGAGAGATAACGCTGCTCAGCAGCTAAGGCAGCACCCAAGGTCCTGGCTGGGACATGTTACCCAGCCTCACGCCAAGCACAGGGCTGTAAAACCTCCCCAGGAAGCCTAACACGTGGAAACAGCAAGCGGGTGAGTAAATTGCTATTTCTTAATTTCAAGCAGACGTCAAATGTACATCAGTTTGCTTCTAAAAGAAAATCGCGGGGTGCTCTGCCTTCCTGGAAAAGAGCAGGAGCAGCCCCAAGTTGGAGGGGTCTCCACACCTGCAAAGCACAGCTCAGCACAAGCAGGGGCTGAGTCAGTTGCCAGAATGTGCCAGTTCCCACGGTTACGGAGTCTCGGCCATGCTTTGGTTTAGTTGGTTTCCAACTCGGCAGTATTTGTGACATAAAGTGTGGAAGAGGCTCTCGTTCTTCGCAGGGATCATGATTAATTACAACGGCTGTTAAATAAATGCACGTGATGACAGCAGATGCCAGATTCTGCCTGCCGGGCCGACGACAGCCCAGGAGGAAAAGGCAGGTGAGGAACCTTGGCCCCAGGTAGGCAGTGGGTATGGCCCAGTTGGAAAGCTCGGAGCAAAGAAAGCGCAGGGGGTGGGTCAAGGATCACAGAGCAGCAACTGTGAAGGTGCTAGAGCTTACATGGAAAAAGCCATGCAAGCTCAAACACACTTGTATTTAAAACTTCAGTGTGCAAGAGGGCGCTGGATTTGCTTCCGGCTGTTTAACGGTGGGTTTCCAGCTCTGTCAAGTGAGAACGTTTTCCATCAGTATTTCTGCAGCAATACGTCTTGTCGCTGTGTTTAAGCACAGGTGGTTATGTAGCTTCCACACGACCCCAGCACGTGGGGGCAACACCAAGCTTTCAATTGCTTTATCTTTAAAGACAAGGATGATACCAACCTGATAAACTGATCTAGCTCTGACGAATCCATGGGAGATCACACGGGGATACAGACAGAGGAATCAATAAGGCATTAACAGACGCTTGGGTTGCCACCTGTAAATCAGTTTGGGAGTGTTCGGCGTACTGCAGTCTGTAAAATACACCGTAGGCTGTAATTGTGAACGGGACCGAGCTGGGACACAAGAAGCACCAGGATGCAGGAGCCAGGACCTGCAGCAGGCTCTGAGCGGTACATGGCTGGAGGAATCGGTCAGCCCCGTTGCTCTGGCACAGGGACCAGTGAAGCCCCAGCAGTGTCTGAGTTTGCTGGTTGCCGACAGCACCCGTACCGCTCCGGCGCTTTGGGGTGAGCTGCAAGGGCAACACAAGTAGAACTGGGAGAGCAAACGATGAAAATTAAACTCTGGTCAGGGCTCTGGTGAAAAGAATTTTGAAAAATCTGCCTATGCCATGTTTTTTATAAATTGATTCATGGGTACTGGAGAAATTCACCTTACGTCCTTGGAGATAACGAAGCTGATGCAGCTGAATCTGTGCTAGAGATTTGGAGTGTGGCACCTTAGCTGAAGCCTAAGATAGCAGGCAGTAATAGCAGCAGTGACAAAAAATGAAAATCCAAGTGTCTCTGTGCATCATCTTTACAAAATCTCTCCCTAGTTGGTAGCTTTTGCTGAGTGACGCCCATGCTATCAGCCTGCACACCACATTTCCTTCCCTTGGAGAAAAGGAGTTTGAGGCATGGGCTCTGGGGTCAAGGGGGAAGCAGCAGCGCTGCTTCAAAGGCAAACTGGCAGGGCTGCTCTGAGTACAGTCAACCTGACCGCCGGCATGTTGGGAACCCCCGTCCCCCTGTTCGATGTCCCTGTTTCTGCAGTCCAACGGGTGAGTGTTAACAAAGCAGCTGTGGTTTAAGCCTCCCTGCAGATAAGGTTTCTGCATGGTGTATGCCCTGGGGGAGCAATCCCCTGCTGCAGGACAGGTTGCCGTCTGCCAGGCACTGCCTGCCCTTGGCTAGGCTGGAGGCCGAGAACTTGGTTGCAGCTTTGCCAAATACGTTGGGGTGGAGCCCAGAGAAAATCTATCATCAGGGTTGCAGGCCTAAAGCTGTCTGCTCTGCCTGCCGGGCCATAAACCAGGCTGCCTTTATTCTGGCTTTTGAGGAGTCCCAAAAAGTTTATTTTAATCCTTCAAGCTTGCACTCTCCTGCACCCTGGCCCTTTCCCCATCCAGAAACGTGCATGCCGAACATGGCAAGACCCGAGAAAGCTGTTATAAAGCTTATTTCTTTTATCTTTACCAGAAGCATGTTTAAAATTAGCTGGATTAGCTCGCAGTATAAACTCAATTAACTCCTCAACTTAAGGTGCTCTCCAGGAGCGCTGTATGGTTTTTATACTGGCATCATATGTACACACTATTTTTTTTGCCCAGCTGTTCTTATTACTCTTTTGAGAAAATGTGCTAATGTTAGCGAGTGTGCTCTAGCACAGCACAGACGAAATTGCAAGGGCAGCTGGGAAGTCTTCAACTGTAAGTATTCTCTATCGCGTGAAGTCAAAGATCCTCAGGCAAACATAGCTCGAGACAGCAAGCCTCTCAAAGAGCTAAAATCCCAGCTGAGTCTCAAATTCCCTGTGCAGGAGAGAAAGGGCTGTAATCTGCTAACGAAAGCAGATGCATAAGAGTCATTCTGGCAGCTACATCTGTCGTGCTGCCTCCCGCCCCAACCCCCCGCCTTGTTAAACCCACTCTTCCTTCTAGTCATACGTGCTGTCCTCATAGCTGACAAAAATAGGCAGGCGCAAACGTCAGCCATGTGAAACGTATTCCTTAGGCCAGGCGTTCTTTCTTCATCCCACATTTACAGTCTTATTGAGTCCTGATGCTCCCTCAGTCCCTAGGGGAAGGCTCTCCTGATTCTGGCTGGGCAGCGGGCAGGCCTCTCTGGGGTACGCTGCAGCCAGGCAGCTGCCTCCCACGTCAGTCCCGGTGCTTCATGGGAGCAATGCTGGGGAGAAGCACATGCCCTAGCCTCCCACACCAGTCCCAGTGCTTCACGGGAGTGATGCCGGGGAGAAGCACATGCCCTGGCCCCCCGCCCCGGTGCTTCATGGGAGCGATGCTGTGGAGAAGCACGTGCCCTGGCCTCCTGCACCAGCCCTGGTGTTTCACAGGAGTGATGCTGGGGAGAAGCACGTGCCCTGGCTCCCCACCCCAGTCCCGGTGCTTCACAGGAGCGATGCCGGGGAGAAGCAGTTGTCCTGGCCTCCTGCACCAGTCATGGTGCTGCACGGGAGCGATGCCCGGGAGAAGCACGCACCCTGGCCCTGCATTGGTGGCACGGCCCTTATGAGTCCCCTCCTGTCACACGTGGCAAGAGGCTGCGGGAGCAGCTACCACCCTCAGCCGCGTTCCTCCTGTTGGGAGAGGGAAACGGGCTCGAGGGCTCGATGGGGCTGAAGGGGGCTGATGTTCCTCCTGCCCGGTCGCCAACAGGCTGTGGTTTTGGGGGGCTGGCTCCTGCTCTGAAGCGCCCAGGTAGGCGCCAGCTGCGCTCGGAAAAGCAACCGGCCCTCGCCAAAGCTGGTGAG
>NW_010254818.1:0-684 GCF_000690775.1 Eurypyga helias | reverse complement strand
TTCTTGTTTAACTGCTGACATACAGTACAAGGTATTTTTTTCTAGAAGACTGACATCATGAGGGGGTAACATCCTTGTCGAACTGCACTTTTATTTGCTTTTAGAAGATACATACTTCTGTATTACAGACTCTATGTGAGGAAGAAGTTGTTTGCTGTTTTGTTTCAAATCTGCAGTGACTGATTTCTAGTATCGCTCAGAACTGAGGGATGAATGGCTACATAATCGGTGACTGATTTCAAGGGTGTTCAAGGGTTAAAAGGAATAGGAATGTACTCGCTCTACCTCCTTGCTGGCTGTCTTTGGCCGGCCAGCCTGTGCTGGGTGTAAACGGAGGAGGATCAAGCTTGCTGACTTGCACACAAGGTCAGTAAGGGACATGGAGAATGCCACTGGCAAAGGGGTTGGTGGCTCCGTAGGTGCCACTTTTCCGTGTGAGTCAGCAATGGAGCAGAG
This sequence comes from Eurypyga helias, assembly GCF_000690775.1. Taxonomy (NCBI): domain Eukaryota; kingdom Metazoa; phylum Chordata; class Aves; order Eurypygiformes; family Eurypygidae; genus Eurypyga; species Eurypyga helias. The sequence continues at coordinate 228 of NW_010254818.1, read as the reverse complement.
CCTCGGCAGAGAGCTGGAGCAGGCAGAGTGCTTGGGGTTGTGCCACATTTTAGGTGGGAAGTAAAGCTGTGGTCTCGGCCTTCTGCAGTCATTACAGGCTCTGTTGCATGATGTACAACAGGAGAGGTGTTTGTTCACAGGTCATGGTGAAAAATCGGGAATAATAGCTACCACTTACTACCTCAGATGGCCCTGGAGGTTTGGAATATATAATAAATCCTCAGTCAT
>NW_010254817.1:67046-95322 GCF_000690775.1 Eurypyga helias | reverse complement strand
TGGGGGCGGTGAGGGGCAGACCGCGTCCTGCAGGTCTGCCCCCATCACCCCTCTGGCACGTTACGCTCCGGACTACCCGGGAAAGTGCTGGTGCTCACCTGGCCGTTTCACTTCATGAATGAACAGACTTTTTTTTTTTTTTCCACCCCTTAAATTTCTCAACCGCAGAAAGTCGGGGAGCCTTTCTGAGCCTGCAGCAACTGAGATGCTGTGTTGAAATCTATTCTGTCTTGACGGCATGCCTCAGGTTTGCAGGGGCGTTTTGTAATCTTCCTGGTGTCATTTCTCTCCAGGGTATTCCACAACTGGAGAGTGCAAGTTGCTGTGGTGTTGTAACTTTGCGGCACTGTGGACACACGACAACACAGGGCTGACTTAACAGTGATGTATTTACGAATATCAGTGACGTAAGACTGCTATTTATTCAGGTGAAAAGCTCAGGCCATTATCAATTTCTCTATATACTATACGCTCTAGGTTCCTTTAAATCAGAAGGATCAATTACCATTATCCTCAAAATAACTAGGGTTGTGGGCTAGCCTTGTATTTGTGACTTGCTGCCCCATCTCTGAACGGGCCTTTGCTCTGACACCTGATTGTAATGTTCCATTTAAAAATGAGTATTCAAAACAGACAACAAAAAAAAATTCTGCTACCAATTAGTATGTTATTTAATCAGTAATTTACCTTTTAAAAGGTTACTATGATTTGTTACTAGTTAACTGAAAATTCCCAGTGTACACCAAGTAACTGTGGCATATGATACTCAGTGCTCTCCTTTGAAAAGAAGTTTCATATGTTGTGTCCCCATCATCATCAGAATTTGTTGCATGAATTCGTGTGTTTGACATCATTATTCTCTTTGGCGGTCACAAAAAAAAAAGTGCTGCAAAATTGCTTAGAGATTTAATTATGAGATTATAAGAAATCACTCTTAGCACTGTGTTAAGGCATGTGGTACAATATAAGCATGGACTTGTCAAGGGGAGAGAGCTGAAAAAATAGTTGGTATGGACTTTGAATGATAACCAATCAGAAATATAAATTAAAGGTATTTTTACACAGGCAGCTTTTGAATTTGAATGTTCTTAGGCATCAGTTTTGTAAAATATCTCATTAGCTGTTAGTGGTTCAGAGATTATATACCTGTAAACAGCCCTAAGATAGAATGTATTTCTTAGATAGGCTTCAGTGTCAAATTCCTGGATCATACAATTTCTTAAACATCAGCATTCAATGAAACTTCCATCACCATACACAAATAATCCTTTTTTCCTGATAAGTTTATATTTCATATAATAAATTATATCACAAAAAATGAAGGGGGTGAAATATTAAAATCTAACTGAAGAATATGGAAGCTGTGCCTTTTAACCTTCCTTATGATGCTGATAAAACCACCCATTATCAGCACTGCTTCTAAATCTGATTCTTCTGTGAACTTTTGAGAACAGCCATAAGCATGTTTCTAAGTCAATAAAATAAATTTAGACCCAGCTTGAATTACTGTCAGTATTATTTTCTACTTGTATCAATGGCTAATAAAATGAATTTTGCAAAAAGTTACATTGTAAAAACAAGGAAAAGTTTAAAAGTAGAACAAAAACTCTGTCTTGTACAGAGCTGGACTAAATAATGAAAAGTATATTTAATACTTCCCCCTCCCCCCCCTGCATTTATTTTCTTCTCTTGTAATCTCTTCAGAATGCTGTTGAATATATTTACTAGCTATTTTTGGTAGCTTAATTGTGAATTGCTAGTTGTGCATATTTGATATTCATAATTTGAGTTTCTTTTACTAGCTTTTGTCACAAGGATTATTCCTGTATTCTCCTCTGGCATGAAGCAAAACAGTTTCCAGTGCAGTTACTCAAGAGAAATTGAAATACAGTTATAAATTCTCCATGCTAGGTTCTTTTGAATGGATACAATAATTTCCATTAGTTATTGCTACTAGTTTCATTTTTTAATCACGGATAGACGTTTTGAATTTAGCATGATATTAGATGATGAGTGCTAATTATTCCATGCTGTATTTCCAGAATGATGTTGGTTTTTTTTTAACAGCAGGGATCTGTTTTTCAGGTACTTTCACCAAATGTTTGTTCTGTGTCAGTTAACCTTTTGTGAATTAACAAAAGAAAAAGTTAGAAATAATGCCAAGCAAGAGAACATTCTTATGCTCAAGCCCTACATACCCATGCCATAAACAGAAGTTGGGGGTTCCCATTAACAATTCAGTTCTTATGGATTTCATTTAACTGTTACAGACCACTTGGGAAAAAAAATCTCCCCCTCGTCCCCTTTTTTTACCTGTGGAGGCCTTTCTAAGGCCTCATGAAAAACGAAGGAGCCATAAGATTTGTCTTCAGATATTTACATTCCCAGGAATATGAAATATAAATTGATTCCTACATGAAATGATAAACCTCTTACATTTCTCTTGTCTGTTCTTCTCACACACACACTGAGCTTTTTTTTTTTTTTGTATGAAGGATATTCCATCTCTTTTTCAGTTGTGCTTTCTTTCAGGTTCCAGTATGTAGAAAATGCAGGTGCTAAGCAAATTGTCACCCTAGTACTAGTGCCTGTAGTGAGTCGGGCTTGGGGTACTTTCAGATCTTGCAGGTATAAGGAGATACAAAGGAGAAAATACATGTGGCAACCATAGGAAAGACTAAGTCTCTCCTTCAGCATCAGGTCTTCTGCTGCAACACAGCCTCCTCTTTTGTCTGTTGCTACAAACATGTCAGCTCTTCTCACACCACCCGAATACACAGCTAAATCTTTTGTAGGCTTTTACTCTTTTAATTTAAGGGGGGAAACAAAAAAAAAAAAAAAGCAAGGCCTACTCTGCAGTCTTCTTATCTGAAAACTTTGGTAAAACAAGTCAATTTGGTGAGGTTCATATTTTTCTCCCACTCCACCCACACCTTTCATTATATTATTTGGCCTGTTTGTCCTCTCCTAAACCACTCTATTGAATTGAACAATGACATCATTCTCCAATTAAAATTCATGATACATGAACTATATAGATATTTTTAATTACCTGGGTTGCAGTAGTACCTACCAGCATAGTCAAGACTGGGGCCATCTTGTTAATCGCTCAAAAGAAAAGTTTGTCCCTATCCCTAATGCCATATGATCTATGACATGAAAATGCAAATACATACAGGCTGACAACAGAGACACAGTGTGGTAGTGAGATTGGTGCAAAAATTTCATTTAAAAATTTCAGTCTGTTGATTTCTTCTTCCAACAGTAGCAGATTCTTACAACAGTAATAATCTGTGTCATGACAAAACTGAAAAAGATAGGTATATGTGTGATAACAACTCCCCAGATTTACAGGGGAAAAAAAAAACCAAACCCAACCAAAAAACCCTCAACTTATAAGTGGCACCCTGTTCTCTAAATACAGCTGGTTTTACTTTGCAGTTTCACTAGACTTCACTGCAGATAGAAAACCAAAATATCCTGCTTAGAAAGGGGATAAGTAACTACCCCAAAACCCTTACAGATTAAAACAAATCTGTGGAACTGACTAGCAGATGATGCTTTGTGGACTTGCATAAGCCACCCCTTTCCTTCATGACTAAGCAGATCACCTCCATGCCATGCAGTCTGCACATTCAGGACAAAGTCTATGAATTCAAGTCTATGAATCCCAAAGTCTACTCTGCTGGTTGATAATTAGCAATTTAAAAAACACAAGGCTGACGTAGCTTTGTGTATGTATGTTCAGGAACAAGTATGCTTGACTGCCAAGATGAACATATATGTATGGCTGTGTAGGGGATATGTGTGTGTAGGTGATGTCTTAACCCTATGTTACAGAATGACTCCCTACTTGCCTCAGTAAGGTTGAAAGGCTATGTAACATCTGATAACACTGTATAATAAATATTGGATAAAATCCCAACAGAGAAACATACAGAACATTCCACAGTATCAAAAAAAAATTATGTTAGTTTATTGGAAGATGCATGAGTCTAGAAAAAAAATCCCATCTTCATTCAGGTCCATGACAGTGCTGCTGTTTTAATAGGCTCAGCTTTGTAATCTACGTGCAGTGTTAGAAATTTTGTCCTGCATACGGCTGGCTTCCACGCGGTTACTGTTGAAGTCAGTCTGTGGGTTTAGAATACTGAGAATATAGGGTCTGACTCTAAATGAACTGCTGTTCGCTCACTGAGACTAAATGTCTGCAATAAAATAAGCATGAATATCTATTATAGAAAAAATCCAACATACTTTTCTTTAAATTATTTAAGAAATGCCAGTGTAACAGGAGTAGCATATTTAGCTGCCTTTTGTTCTGTAATTTATTTGATCAATTTCTTAATGTATTTTAACTCGAAACCCATTTTGATACGGACATTGCAGTTGGTATTCTAGACCTTCGTATTAGACATGAGTTCTAGTTTTGCTCTTATAGCAGCTATTATACAAGGAAAACATTATACGTCGTGCTGTTTTACGGGTTATTGGAATTTCATGAGCTCCATGGGGACTCATGTCTTTCCTCTTTATCACAAATCTGATTGTGACATATTTTAGATTTCCTTTTGCCAGTCTTATAATTTTTATAGGAGACCTCCACCTACGATTCCTCCAACTTACCTGTATGTCTGTATAAAATTCTAAAGGTGTTATTTTTGTACAAACACTTAAGTCTCACGGAAGAGGCATAAAGAATAAGTGAGAGGGATGGAAGTTTTCTTATTGCGTCCTGTGTTTTTCCACTGAGTTCAAGCAAATTACTTTTCAGAGAATTCCATATTTGCACAGTCACCCTGCCCAGAATTATGATCTTGTCTTAAACTTTTTACACAATATGTGATTACGCTGCATTGCATAAAATAGGATTTTATGTTATAATATTGCATTATAAGTCCATAGTACTTCTGTGTTTGTTTAGATTTATTGAACAGAGATGTTGTGTAACCGCTGTAACTATTCATGGTTGCGTAGCAGCAATTTTGAAGCTTGAGAAGCTCTGAACTTAGGTTGCTATCTATATACAAATATAATGATGTGCATTTTCAATAGTTGTGCAAGAGCAATATTTTAATATTGCTGTAAAATAAGTTCTCAACCATGGTGGTTCAAAACATATGTCAGACTACCAAGAGTCACTCTGTTACACCAAAAAAAAAGGAACTATGAAAAGAAAAATGTTAATTACAGGTTTTAGCACTCACACCAAGATCTTCTAGTAGGGGTGGTCAGAAAAACAGGTTTTACTACCTAGAACTGGTGCTTTGTGGTGCTATCTAATATGGGGGCTTGTGGCAAAATGTGGCCACTTCTATTTACTGCCTTTCATAATGTACATATTTCCTCATGATAGGTTTAGGTACTGACTTTTTATGTCTTTAGTAAATAGAACTGAGGAGTTTATCCTTTCATCTTGAATATGTTTTACTTGGAGTTACTGTTCACTGTTCCCTACAGTGGTATTTCAGTTACAAAATTTTATGCTGAATCTCAGTATTTAAGCTTAATGGAAGTATGTTATTATGTGGTATATTGCTAAATTGATTTTTAATCCTACCTAAGAGGTAAAAAAATATATAAAGCCAAATTTTATTTTCAGTTACACCCAGAGAAATCTATAGGTGAGCAAGTACAGAAGTACATGAGGGCAAAAGGTTGCTTTATTTACACAGAATTCTATCTGTATTCTCTAACCTTATTTAGGACCATATTTAATGAAATCATGAGAAATTTTGAAGAGACCACAGTTCTCATTCCCTCCAGGATGAGAAAAAAATGAATTTTTTTTAATTGATTTGCTTTCTGGCTTGTAGGATCTCTGAAACAAAGTTCTTGCACTGATGTAGTGATGTAGCTATTCCTCCAGTTCTGCTGAAGTTAACCAGTGATAGTGGATGGATTTACTTTGTTGAGTCACTGTAATTCTGTGAGAATTTTACTGTATTTCTTCTCTATCATCACTCCTGGATGCCATCATCTGCACTTAAACTGCAGATCTCAGATGCCTAATTTGTATGTACGTCAAGGCATGTTAGCATATTTGATTTTTAGAATAATAAGAAATATTAAGAAAAGCAGGGTAGTATTTTATTTATTTTAATTATCCTATAATAATTGTCAATATTAAAAAAAAACTTTGACAAATGACTGCATATTGCAAGACATTCATAAAGGTGCAGATTTATTGAGTTTTGTCTAGAATTAAAGAGTGTGGAAACAAAAGTTCTGCAAATATGCTTTCACTTTCAGAATTTCCAGCTGTTGCTGAAGATGGTTTGAGATGATAAACAAGATGAAATGAAACTTTAAGCTTTATATAGAACAAAAGGATTTCACATTAAATCAGTTCTCTGAATGAAAGAAACACCAATTTAAAAGTTTATTTTCCTGCTTTTTTTTTTTTTTAATATTTACAATGGAGCTATTGCCAAAATTGCTAAATTGGCCTGGAGTAAGTTATTTAGTAAAGATCTCAGCTAAGTATGAGTTGTTACAATTAACTACAGAATAAGTTAAAAAATTGGAATTACAGAAGTTTGTTATGACTGCTCCTGAATTTAAAATAGGAAGTAAGCAAGTGTGGAAGAATTACTTTAAAAGGTTCAGGTTTTTAACAATGGCTTTAAAGTATTTTTTCTTATCAAGGCAATGCAAAATAATTTCCAAAAATCTTATGGAAGCTTAATTAGTAATTCCTAGCTTGCTTTAATTTTTTACTTATTTGGTTGTTTACACTTAAGAAATGCTATTGCAAGCAAATTCCACGCTTGCTTTCCATGATCAGCTTGTCAATTGATCTTGGTTCTGTTTTGCTAGCTACCTGGAGTATTAGCTATGATGTGAGCTTGCCAACTGTCTTGAACTGGTTAATTGTTTTTGTGATGCAGAGAAGAATATTATGGCATGATGAATAAGAGACCCAAGAGGGTTCCTTGCACAGTTTCCTTTAGGCACTGCCCAAAGACTTGTTCTTTGGGTCTGCCTCATGTGATCAGGCTGGCTGACTTTACCCAGTTAAATTGGGTGCGGCGGATATTTATTATGTTCACAATATCTTTTTTAGTTTGGTGTTTTTTACCGTAATGCAATACCTTGTATAAAATATACACTTGAAATCATCACACTGGTTTAGGTTTTACTCAGGCTAGACAGGATAAAAAGTCATGTTATGCAAGTTACTTTCTGACATAGGTAATGACATTTGAGGAATTACTTGCTTAGACCAGGATTACTAATATATTAAGAAATAGTTATTACAGCACAGTTGGCGTAGGCAGGAATTCCTGACAGCACTTGAAGAAGTACTGGAAAACCCTTCAGTATCAAGAACCTCTTTTTCCTCCAACAAAGAGATTTTCTTCTAGACGTGTCTTCTTGAAAATTTTTGGCGATGAAAATCCTAATCCAAAACCAGAATATTAAAAATATACTTCTCCCAAAAACATATCTTCATGTTTTAATTTATATAAAACTCCACCTAGGATGCTAATGTCAGAGTTCACAGTATCTGATCCCATTACAAAATGAGTCTGTGTCTAGCGGTCTATCATTGTTTTCATTGTTCTGTGCATTGATTCCAATGCATCTGTCAAATTTTTAATGAGTCACAGTTTCCTTAAAGGCATTTTTTTATGCAAGGAAAGAGTTATGTACAGTACAGCGGCCCTCTGAGCTGTACATAATATGCTGTTTCATCCTTCATGATGTAATACTGAGGATGTGGAAGTCATGTGCATTTCTTTCCATTCTTTTTGGGTCACAAGTGTGCCAATTTTGAGTAGGTGAAAGATCAGATGAAAAGCCAGAAAACTTCTTTCTGTACAATTTATCAATTCTGTTTTTAAAAGATAAAAATCTTATCAACAGTGTTCTGCTTCTATACAAGTGGAAATGTCCATAAAACAAAGTATGTGCAGAATAGGTGGAGTAATGTGCAGTGTTAAGTGTGCTCTGGCTTTAAAATATTGTGAAATAGCTAGAATATCTTTAATCTTAATAAAGGCTACTGATATTCAGCATGATTAGATTAATTGCAGTGGTGGATTAAGAAAGGGATCTAAGGCCGACATAGGACTTCGGAGGGCCAGCAGAGACGAGAGTTGGGGAAAAAGTGAAAAAGCTGTCCATAATAAATATCAGGAAAGGAGATTAGTTAATTAAAGGAAATTTCAAAGGATGGCAGTGGGAAGAATGGCTAAGGCTGTTTTTCTTTATTTATTTAGCCCTTTATATGTTTGCCAAAGAAGGTATTAAAAAACCCAGAGAAATTCTTTAAAAATACAGATGTTTGAATTTCTTTCTCAAAGTTTAAAGTTTATTGTTGGAACCTTCTTGATTTTGAATTCTTCTCTCTGGTCTCTTATGAGATTTTCAGCTTTTCTTGGTTTAAGATATGCTGACAATGCCATAACCTGGTCTTTCACTGTATTTTGGCATTCCTTCTCATTGTTCTTTTTCTGCCCAAGTTTGCTCTGTTTTTTAAATCTGGCCTAATTTATTACTCCTTTGAGAACAGGAACTGTCTGATATGCTAACAACAAGTGACAGCTTTCCTGTCACTAAGGACAGGAGAACAGGCAGTGAATACTGCTGAAGTCTGAGGTAAGTTTAGAATAACAATACCTTGCACATACACTGAATTTGATATACTGTAGTGTGACTACGTTTTCTGACGCGGGCTGTGCAACAGATTCCTGTCTCCTCCCCCATCCACTAACAGGAAGACACAGCACAATGTTATGTAGCATATGGCAATTTAAAATTTCTGCTGAATCTTGACCCTTAGACAGGAGCCTAACTCCTTTGTTGTCACTGATGAAATAACTATACTATGAATTTCCTTATAATGTCAGAATTAACGGATTTAAATGAATAACCAAAACAAAACCACAAGAGATTGGTAGACTTGAAACCAGTGAGAGACACTAGGATTATCTCTCACTTTCCTCTCCCAATCTGCATTTTGAAGGGAAGAATAAAAGGAGGAAGAGGTTTGAGGTGAGTAAGGTGTGAGACTGTGTTTAAAAGGGAGAGACAAAGAGAGAAACTCTAATTGTCCTGGAAGGAAAGCAGAAAAAAGCAAGGAGGAAGAAGAAATTGATGGGGGGGATGGTTGCCATTTTCCTGACAATTACTCCAGGAAGGGCTAATGAATGTAGTAATTATATGTGGCAGTTACTCCGTGGGAGAAAGGAATTCTTTGGAGTTCAAAACGGTAAGAGTGATACTCATTTAGCTATGAATATGGAAATTAAATAAAGACAATATAGGCTAAATACTAAACACATCTGTGTTCTGGTTCCAGTATGTCATATGAATTATTGTACAGCTCCTCAAAGAGGGCATCTTCTGAATAAGAATCTGAAATTAAATTGGAGAAAAAAAATTGGAAAATATACTGGAGAGGTGAGTGTTGCATTGGGAAGAGATACCGACAGGCCCCGTGGGATTTTCCTGCCTTCATCTTCTGAGCCATTATTGATAGCAGGTTCCCTTACGCCCTGTGATGCTATTACCTATACAGTCCACCTGAAGAATGGTCACTTTTCTTCCACAACCACAGGGCATGCGGGTTCTTTTAGCTCATAGAAGCTAGGGGTGATTTTGAGATGCCTATTGTAACCATTATGTTGTTAGCTATTCTCAGACCAGGAGATAAGCAGTTTGCATTTTGCTGTAGTATTGCCATTTTTATATTGTGGACTTTTGAAGCAGCAAAACATTTCTTCTGTTTCCATGTGACACAAAGATAGATAGGAAAATGCCTCTGTGAGATGTCGATTACAGCAGTTTGATCATTTTACTTGCTTTGTCTGAGTATCAAGAAAGTAACTCATATCTTAGTTTTTCATTTCTTCAGTTTCTTTTTACACAGATATATTTCATTGAAATGATGTGCAAGTTCGGGAAAAATGCTTCAGTACATTTATATTGGTGCTCAATAAAAGAGTGTACAAAGGCAATGCATGTTTAGTAAGATTTATGAGAGTTCTAGAGTCTTATTCACAGCCACACTGATGCTGAATGCCTTTGGAGTTGCATGCTTCCCCTTCCGGAAAGCTGTGAGTACCTACTCCATGTATTGCCAGCTTCCAGGCAGAAAGTGGGACCCCATTTAGGAATAAAAGCTGATACAAAATTAAATAACTCAGTGAATTTGAGGGAAAACAATACCCCAAAGCAATGATATTCCCTAGTCTCAGAGAAGTGTAATTGAATTCAAAGGCTGGATTCATACTAGTAAATTAAAAAGTGCTGTAACTTGGGCACAGGCTCAGGAACTGGATTGTTAGGTGGTGAACTGTCCCTGATCCAGTTTTAGCTCGGTGAACTAAGAGCCATTCAAACAGTATTTCCAGAAAAACTCTGGGAGTTAGCATGGCCCACGGACCATTTGCAATGGGCCATTTGGGTATTGCCACCCAGTTTTGATGACTAAGAGAGTTTGATAATGTGAGTGGAACAAATATGGCCAGAGTGAGAGTCCTGGTGCTTTTTACTTCATTAGTATAGCTGAAACTGAATTAGCTTAAATACCTCTCAGATATGTTACAATTTCCTTTTAAATTTCTTCCTGACTACAGACTGAGTAGAGCTGTGCTTAATGTTCCATTCATAGATTTTTAGCTCTAAAAAATTAATGATTTATAGCTTGGAGAACTTGAAAGCTTATGGCACACAAGAAAGGAATAGAAGTTGTATATCTGGCAGAGTAGAGGCTGTGGAGGGTTGGTGTTTAACAAAAAGAAAAATCTATATAAGTCATTTTAGTCTATGTTGTCGTTCCATTTGTCGGTCATATAAATAAATAGAAGGACATATAACATAAAGCCCAAAATCTTTTAAAATATTTTTTTCTAACCCCTGGTGAAGGATCAAGTTGTTAGCAGAGCTTGTGTTGCATGATGGCAAAAGTGTCTATTTATACATGTCCTGAGCAGATGGTAGTAAAATACTTGTATATGACATGGACATTACTCTGCCAAATAAGAGGAATATTTTGAAATTTTTACTGTGCTACTGTCTGTTCCAAGAACTATAGATAACTAACATTGTAACTCATCTTTAAAGAATACATTACAGCTTGTTTGCCCTGAAAATTCCTTTTGGCTCAAGTGAAAGTACACAGTACAAACAAAGTTATGAAATGTGTACACAAGGTGTGAGAGTAGATGGTTATACTTGTGTGTAACTTTATGGTTCTGATCCTTCAGGGTAGTCCGTGCAAGCTGACCTTCCTGCTCACCATCTCATTGAGTTGAATGGGGTTCCAAATGAATACTAGGGGCTAATCAGACTGACTGATTTTCCCCAACTGGTGTAATGAATTTCTTTTTATTTAAATACAAAGCACAGAACTGTAAAACCTAAACAGATGAACATGGTTTTTTTAAGACTTGAAGATTTGAGAGCTAAAATATATGACAATGTGGCCACTATTTTAAACCTCACTTCTGTTGCAAAAGTTGATAAATATTTTGACTATTAAAATCCTTTCAGCTGTGTCACTATTGAATTAATTAAAGGAGCAGAAAATACCATGTTTTATTAAGACTTAACAAAGGTAGGGCAAGAACCTCTTATAGGTAATTATACAGATGAAGCAGTCAAGAAGAAATATGGAGTAAGTTACAACATTTTTCAAGAGGATGAAGCACTAACTAATAAAAATATAACAAACCAGGGACCCAAAGTACAATGTAATTTGAAAATTTTAATATTTTAACTTCAAGTAACTGGCAATCTCAGAAACAGCATATAGAGAAGGAAGTTCTGTTTACCTATTCAAGAAGGAAATTGTCTTAAATACGGAAAACCAGAGATGAGAGAAAACACTTCATGAAAATCATTTATATAGGTAAAATACCCCAGTGCTCCTCAAGCCTTTTTGCTATTCTTAATTGAAGAGTAATTTTTAAAGTAATTCTAAAAAAACCCAGAATCTAACTCTCCACAGACTGAATTAAGACAGCACCCTGTTGCACGCAGTGTTTGCAGCAGCACGACCACAGCCAGTCTAAACTGGATCAGGAAGAGTAATCCAGAAATGCAAAGTTCCGTAAGATCATTTCCTGTTTTCTGAATCTTGAAGGCATATTTTGTCCAATTGCTCCACCTTGAAAAATCTTAGCTAAAATGGGAATTAAGACATAAACATGGATATCTGGTGTGTTTACGTCAAATCATACCAAATTTTTCTAATAATTTGTAATGAAGCTAAGAGTAGCATGGGAGGACAAATATAGGAAATAGTGTGTGTATTATCCTGGCTGTTAAAAAGTATTGTTCTGTCCTTTCACAAATTGTTCTCTGAACAGTAGAATCAATTAAGTTAGTGTCCTACGGATATGTCTTTGAGGAAATTTTCATTAGAATTTTCTGATATTTATTCCAGGGTGAGCTCAAACTGTTGTTAGTGACACCACTGAAAGAGCAACAATTTAGGCATATTTTAAGACATTGTAGCCTGTTCTGGCTGAAATAAGCCAATATTTTCTAAAGCTGTTGGGGGTGAAGAGAAAGAGACCCAACAAAGACACGCAGTAGGAAATACTGAATATTAAGCCTTATTTCTTTAGGATTACATTTATCAAATGAAAAATTAGACTTTTAATAGTCATTACTTGCATCAATCTGTTAAAAAAAAAAAAACATGTTTTTATAATATGGTTTTTAAAAAAAAAAAAAAGATGTTTTTATAATATGGTTCAATTTGCACTTAAATCTAAGCCTTAAAGTATTCTGCATAACTTTAGGATGTACTGGCCATCTTTAAGAGCCACTGAAATATGGAACTTCTTCGAAAACTTTTCAGAACAAAGCTGTATCTTAGTATTACTACAAGGAACCAGAAACACCAGAAATCATGCAGGCCATAATGTTCCCCTTTGGTAAATTAATTATGGCTTCCAGAGCAGAAGGCACAGAAAAGCATTTTGATTTTCAGCTTATTCCTAATTATTTTGTCAATATTACAAAATTTTCCTTCCTCTGTACTTGATCTATCAACTGTTATTCAAAATTGTTCCAAATCATAAGTTCATAAAGCATGAAACTTTTTCAAGAGGAAAAAAAAAAAGCAGTTTGTGGTCTGTGGGAGAGTAAATTCCAGGGTTAATTTATAACTAAAGCAAATGTATCTATAAAAAGAAGAAAAGCTCCATAAGAAATACGTTAACAAATGACAAGAAGAAAGAGGCTTGATAAAAGATATCAGAACTTGTTTGGCACCAGTGATTTTATGACTGAGGAATTCAATTATAGGTGTGTTGGGAGTACCAAATCACAATTCTTTAAATTACTAATGGGAGACAAAGCTCTTTGTCATGGTCTGAATGTATTCACATGAAATGTTCAGTCCTGCCCTCTGTAAATAATCTTTTCGTGCTTACGCTATGCATCTGCACTGAGAGTCTATGTCACTAGAGTAGAAAAAGATACACAATTTCTGTTGAATCACTTTTCAAACATGCCTGCTGAGATACTCTTCTATTAGAAATTATGTTAGCCAACAGATTTCTTCCTGTAAGTTTGTAGCATTCACCTTGTAATTTTTTTCCTTCTGTATTATTGGCATTTTTTTAGAACCTTGGTAGGTTTGCAGAAAAGTTAAGTATATATGACATCAGTGTACTTTCCAATGATATGCTGTAAATAATACCAGTTTGGATTTCTTTACTGCTTTGTTAGATACTTCAGTTTCAGACCTTCATAGCGGTCTTCAACTCAGGTGATGTAGGTAATGACTTTGTATTTACCTAAGAGAGACAGATTAGCTCAGATAATTGCAAATTAACTCCTACAGTCTGCCTATAGTCTAAATTGGTTTTAAGGCTGTCTGCTAGCTACTTGTTAACTTAGTAAACCTGTATCTCTTGTCAGTCATTGAAAGAGGAAGGGCTGTTTCTGGACATGCAAATTTAACTAATGGGGACATCCCCTGATAACAGCTGGTGCAGGATAAAGTACTACGTTTTGTTTGCATGGTCAAATTACAGCAGATAATGTGCATCACTACTATGAGAAGAATTGCAGACCAATGAAGCCCATAAAGTTGGCTGAAGTTGTTTTAGGAATTTGTATGGTTTTGTTAGATGTGTCATTGCTATGATATTTACATATAATCATGATGAATTTATATTATACTGCATTATTTTATATTTTAATGTGGGTCATCATAAGAACGTTGTATACACAATGCCTACCCAAAGTACTAAGTAAGCTCTTATATTAAAAGTTAAAAAAAAAAAACCCAACATAATTTATTTTATTTCATCATCAGTTAATTTTCTTCTTTTGGTACCTGTAGCTAAGCAAAAATGTTGTTGGCATAGCAAAGGCTTAATACATAAAACTTTTACCCTGAATATCCAAAAAGCAAAATATTGAATTGTTTTTAGCCATCTCTTTATTGACCCACTGATTTTGCTTTCAGTGAGAAAAATATTCTTTCCTGAATAAAACCTTATTAGATTTGTTAGTTTTGTTAGTCAAGACCATTTGAAAATTTTCAAATATAACCAATATCATTCAGTTTCTAATTAGTTAATTATCACTGTGGGCTTCATCAACATGGATAGATAAGGGCTGAGCAATGTTGAATATACCATTTATATATATAGGCATTTAAACACTGTTGTTGGTATTGGTAATCAGCCCATATCACAAAGAGAGACATCTCTCCTCTAAGGAATAATTTAGAGCTGGAGACTCCTTTAGTAGGCTCAGAATCAGCCTTTAGAGGAACCGCCAAGGAACTTGAGATTGCTCTCATTAGCCATTTTGAATACCTGCCACATAGGAAAATTCTGAGAACTGATTTTTCAGCTTTTAGATCAGCTTTGTGAGATCCCAGGACAAATTATGCTAATATAATAAGCATGGAAATGCTGAAGTGTGTGAATTTGTGAGGCAAGATCTGTATCATGAAGAAAAGAGTGCTGTAGAGGTAGTAATTGCTTACCCAAATGAATATGAATGTGTTCCAGAAACAAGTCATTATCCCACAGCCCGTGCTATCCCTGAATGCGCGGAGTCCATGGGCCTTAAAATTCCTCAAAACTTATCTCAAATGACAATGAAAAAAAAAAAAATAGAGAGAAAGGGGGTGAAAGATTCAGGGAAATACCTTTGTTATGTTCCTGGGTTTTTTTTAGTTTAAGTACCACATGACTTTCCTCTCAACCTCTAGGAATGCATTGGATGTCTGTCAAGACCACAGAGTTGTCCGTACTGTAGGAACGTATGAAAGTTGTCTCTATACAGAGTTGCCATTGCTCTTTTCCTTATCTGTAAAGGAAACACAGCAACTCCCACTGGGGAAATTTCATGTTAACTTGATCTTAAAATAAAAAAATCAAGGGAAAGGTCATATCCTAATAAGCTGTGCAAATCTAAATTCCCAGGGAGCTTCAAAATGACATTGTATGACTAGGGCATTAGCAATTTTCCAACAATGTATTTTTGAACTGCTTCCAACAGTGTTTTCAACATCCGAGAACAAATAGTAAAATAAAGATACAGCTGGCAAGATCCAAGATCCTATTGAGCTCTGAGATTCACAGTACCTAGCCCATTGATAATCTGAGGGCTTTTTATCTGAGAAATATAATGGAATTGGCAGCTTTTTCTGCTTTCAGTGAGATGTAAATCTTGTGAGGAAGCTATTTATTGTGAGGAAGTTTACATATTATTGTGATCTCAGTCTCAATAGTATCTACTCTTTTCTCTAACCCAGGATTATAGACCAATGATTTCCTCAGAATGTCTGAGGAAGGAGGAGGTTTGGTTTGAGAGCCTGCTTAGCATCATACGTATGTTTGTGTCGGCAGAGATTTTGAATATGTTATATTCATATATTGACCAAGTGGTACTGAGCTCTTGTTCAAAAACTCATGCCACCCTCATCGTTCCATGAAAAGTAAATTAAGTAATCTTACAGGTCTTTTCCAACCTTAGTGATTCTGTGATATTATGTATAGTTGTACAAAATATTCCATAGTTCCAGACAATAATTTACGTCTGAAAGAGTTTAGGAATTCTCAAAACACCGGGAAGACCAAGACTAATACCATTGTCTAATGGTATTAGTGTTACACACAGTGCCACACAGTTTACAAGCCCATGCTTTACATTTGAAAGGTGTGCCTGTATGAGGTGAATACTGTCTTCTTGTAACCTGATGAAAACCAAGTTCTGCTTTGCAAATAGTTTGGTGTTTAACCTATTCTGTAATCGTATATTGATAGCAGAAAATGAAGGTAAGAGATTAAAACCAGGTTCTAAATTCCCAAGATCTCCCATCTTAGATGGATGTCATGGAATTAGACCGTAGTTGTCCTTATTTTCGTCCTTGTCATATCCCTCTAAACCAAGTAGATCACTGTTAGCAAAGGGTCACCTAAGCAGCTTCAAAATAATTTCTTATTTTGTACAGATTACAGTGATAACATTTAAAACAGATGTTCACACCTTGTTACACCAAGGATGGGAATTATGGGGTACAGGAAGCAGTCTGCTGTTGAAGACCCCTTCTGATCTTTTTGGATTAGAAGTGGTTCAAACAGTTTCAGTGGTAGTTTTGCATGTACCATGAGTGCAAGAATTGTCTTATTCTGATATTCAGCCCTTTATGACAGTACATTGCACTGGATGTCATCCAGATGTCCCTTAAGTTTTTTGGTTTGGGGTTTTTTATATGATAATCTGAATAATATTTTAATATGATGCCTTTTAAATACAAGTGAATCTTTGAAGAGCTTGACCACCATGCCTTGTGATCGTGCTTCAAATTCATCATATAGAAAATTGCAAACTATTGATTTTTGTTTAGCCATTAAAAAAAAATAGAACAGTAAAAGGTCGCAGTAACTTATCCTCAATATATATCAGTGCCACATGATATTTATTTGTTCACAAGCCTGCATCAGGGGTTACAAAAAGTCATAGTAATAACTTTTAGTTCCTCACACTAAACTTGCTTGTCTAGAAAATGAAGCTCCTTAAAAGAATTGGGCATGACAGTATAATCTATTGCAAAGTTAACTACTGTTATTCTGTCCAAACTGAAGATGAATAGCTGATTTAAAAATAAACCAATCAAGTTATCAAGTATCCCAGAGTATATGGGCAAAATTCCACTGTCTAATATGTAGTTTGTATGTGAAAATGACACACATATTTAGATTAAAGAAATATTGTTGCATGTAATTATTCAAAATAATACTTTCTAGAAAGTTTTTTTTCCCCAGTGTACTAATTTACTCAACAAACGTTCTAGAAAAATATAAAAGAAGTTAGCTATAAATTTAAGTATTTAAATATACATTTTTGTCTTGAATGGTGGTGTATACATCTATTTATCATGACATGGAACTGCAAGGTTTGCTGTTAGCTGTCCTCTTAGATTACTTAGGTTAGAGAAGAAATTCCTATATTTTAAATATAGAAAAAACAAGATGACGACAAGAACACATGACAGAGAAAGGAACTGAAATTTTCTCAATCTCTTTCTTCCCCTCTTTTTAATGCTGTTAAAATTTAACATAGCTGCGTTGCTTGTGACACTATTGTTAATGTTGCATAACCCTATAATTATTAATCTTACTGCCACAGAGTTAGAACTTGATTAGACACTTTTCTCCTCAATTGAAACTAACAAATGCTGTCAAAGTTAGAAATGGAATGGCAGTTCATATTTTAAAGAAAGCAGACAAATTTCCATGAACTGGGATCTCTCTAGGCAATTCTCAATCTCATACACAGAGCTTCAGAGAATCTCAAATCCGTATGAACATAGGTGACCGGGGCACACAGAGATTTTTCTAGTTTAGAGCTGATAGAGATTTCATCTTCTCCACAATATTTATGGGCAAAATACAAGTGCAATCAGTGTCTTTACTGATTTAGTCAAGCATTGGTAGATTCTTTACAGCTGAAAGCAAAGAACTTAACTAATGCTAAACAGTAATTTTTGTAACAGCATTTATTTATTATTAGCTGTTAAAAATAACAAAATCCTGAAAGTATACATTAATAACTTCTTCCTAACAGAAAATTAACCTTAGCTGTGGATACTCTGTTTGGTGTCCTAAAATGATGTCATTTTAACTCTTGAAATATTTTTTGTCAAAAATAGCAAGGGCAGTTTCCATCTTCCTTTAACAGAATGATTTGTACATTCACACAGTCATGCAGCTCAAAACCCTGCTGACTTTGACAGAGTATGTGTCAAGACTGAGACCTGCTGTGTGTGGATGCTGTGGGTTAAAGATCACCATTATTAAGAACTGAAGGGTAACCTCAAGCACAGTTTTAAAAAATGTTAGTTTATTGCAGAGGCAAAGAGCAGTAGCAAAAGCTATGGAACTGCTAAATGAGTGCTGTTAATTGCCAGATGTGTATGTTTACTTAAACACTAATATAAATACACCCTGCTTTCTGGATGAATGACAGTTACAGGAAATGCAGGAGTGATGTAGAGTTTGCATGAAGGAAAAAGTGAATTAAGCAAAATAATTTTCCATACCTTGTCATACCCTTTCCATGCCCTTTCCTTCATGGCGAAAGCAAGGCAATTTCAGTGGACAAATTCAAAAAACTTTTACTTCCAAATAGAAAGCATGACAAAACTAGGGCCAAGTCATAGTATATATATTCTTAGGATATTAGTAACATAGAAGAACAACCCAACAGAGAATAAGACCAAAGAAATAATTTCCTTTTAAATTTGCTGCACATTGTAAAATCCGAACCTTGCCAGATCTCCTTTTAGGAAAGACAGTAAGTTTATGCATCGATAGCAAAGTCAGTACTTTGTAGCATTTTGCATTAATGCATCATTATGCAGGTTATATTTAAGTTCTTTTTGAAGTGCATTAATGACTTTGAAATAAAATAAAAGGTGAAATTGTGTTCCTTCCCCCAAAATATTTTGTCTCCTTTTTCTTATCAGAGGGCAGCAGGGAGAGTATTCAGTTTCCATTCATGTTCAAGCAGCACTTACTCATTGTGTTTTTAATAAGTTACCTTTCTCTTAAGGATATAGAAGTATATTGAGGGTTTTTTTCCCCTTGAAAAGTACATTTGGAAAAGAATTAAATAGCCCCATGAAGTTCTGGGTCACTCCCAAGGACTTGTGTCATGTTCTCAGAAAAATTTGTGACGGGGGGCTTTCCACAGAAAACTACTGAGGGATGAGTGGGGGAAGGCTTAAATAAGCTTGTATACCAACTGAGCACACACCTTTTTTTAAATTATTATATAATGTTGCCCTGATAATTATCTGAATGCATGTATTGCAATATTTTCTAATTGTGTGGCAAAGGGAGTTTTGTTTATTAATGTTAGATGGTAGGAATGGAAATGACACAATTAAAAGTAGTTTGATTTGTCTGATGTATGGACTGACATCCAGGACTTATTCTTTGCTAGGGAGACTGTTCACCATAAACTTATAATTTTAACCCATGTATTTAGTTTAGAACTCGAGACAATACAGTTCTGTTTAGGGCTTCTATTTCAGAGTAACTCTGGTCCTGGGCTCTGTTTGTTTGGGTTGGTTTTTTTTTTTTCTCCTCTGTTCAGTAGTTACTACAATTTTAAGTTCCAGTCTGCAAGAAGTCTTTCTGAAGTATATCAAATAGGAAACTCCTAATTAAATTCCTATAATTTGTGTTGAAATACAAAATGCATTTCTGTAAGAAATACAATAACATGGAGAAGGTAAGTTGGTGCTTACTTATTGCGTTAAGATCTCACAGTTGACGCTTTAGCATTCTTTTTCTCAGACTGCTTTATTTTTTAAGTATTTTAAAGGCAGGCTTTAAAATTAATATTTTATATCTAGTTCTTATGAAAGTCAGTTTTTGGTGCTAAATTTCCTTCAGAAAGTTTCCGCTTTTTCTCTGACATTAAATACAGAGTACAGTGTTATATTATGTTGTATTCTACACTGACCCCAAAAAAAACAAGAATGGGGAAGATTCTCTTGATGCTCTTGTCCTGTAGTCCAATAGGCGATTCAGAAGTGGAACTGTTCAAGGTAACTTAAATTTAGAGCACAATTCATAATTAATTTACTGGTGTTCATTAAATACTTCTCCTAGTGTTGCACTATGTTGCAATTTCAGTTACAAAAGCAAGCTTACTCCACTTATGACCTGATTCTGCACTCCTTGTGTAGGCAGCCTCAAGTCACCTTGAAGGGATAGGGTTAAAGTTATCTAGAAAAATTAATATTTAGAAAGACGGAGTACATCAGATGCAAAGAACATTGATCTAAATATGTGATAAGTGTCCTACACTATTGAGAACGATAATTATTGAATCACATGCAAGAACATGTCAACATATTTTAGTTGGGAATATTTTGGAGGGTCAAAAGTACAGTAGTCAGATGACAAGAGATTGCTCTATTGCTGAAAAGTGGCTGAGCAGGTTATGTTCTATGCTTCTCAGCTTGTGCAGTTGAGAAGTTGGGGGTTTTCTGCTAATTTAAAAGATGAAAGAGACACATTTGTGCAACAGATGATAGGTGTACAAAAGTTCATGTGTCTTTATTATTAAATTATTTTAGTTGAGTACTGTTACTGTAGGCTGGGACAAAATCTGCTGTTATATATAATCAAAGTGGGGTACACCTTCTTCTTTTGCCTGGTGTTTATCTTTTCTTCTTTTGCCTAGTGTTTATCTTTTCAAAGTAGTGGCAACAATTGTGGAGTAAAGGGTAGAGTCTTTCAGCATTACATTGGGCAACATGTCACTTTGAAGTGGTATGCGTGTCACTGGTAGTACCCTTCCAATTTTAGAAATGACTGATAGAAGAGTTTTGGAAAACACATTTCAATAACAATGTGCAAATAACTATTCCACACAAAATCGGAACATGTTTTTGTGCTAGGTTAATTTGGGGGGCATCTAGAAGAGGAGAATGCTAAATGTAAAGCCCTTTTTGGTACTATTTATCTACTTTCTCAAGCTCTGATGTGTTTGAACTAGCTTGACGTCACAGAGTTTAATGGCTGTACACACACATCTACAGAGAGTATTACCTTACTCTTGGCATATATCAGAAATTACATATAATTACATAGAAGAAAAATTATATATAGGAAAGTGTGCTTCCTGTCATGCTGAGATATTTTCTGTATTTAATACACAAATAGCACCAAGCATGTTTACATTAATGAATGAGTCTTGCAACATGGTGCTTTTTAGCTTTTAGGACTTAGTGATTGTCCAACGAGTTAAAATATTTTAAGTGATACTAAATACAGAATAATACTCAATCAAATTGTATCGGCCCTACATATAGTCTTACCATGTTAAAATGCATTTTACATTTCTAGTGGTTTAGAAGATGACAGCTTTGTGATGAAAACGGTTCATCCTGATATGAGAGAAGCATTTTTATGGATAATTTGCAATGTATTTGACTGCCAGGAAAAACTTTAGAAGTGGGATTTAATTCAAGGAATGAGTTTAAACTCATGTTGCATTTGTTCCTCCTCCTCCTCCTCCTCTTCCTGTGGGAGTATTCGGTACTCTGCCATGGCAGGGAACTGCATTTAGGATATTAATGAGTATATTTTACCCTGTTACCGTTATGTGCTTTATTAGCTCATCTCTTGGAAACAATACTTAAGTTGCCTGTCTTGTGAGCATTAAAAAGCACTGACATGACAGAGTCTGAGGAAAGAAAAAAAAAAAAAACCACCACACTTCTTATCAACAGTATTGTAAAAAAAAAACAAGATCTCAGTAAAAAAGATCTCAGTAAATGCTCTACTACTAGTAAATGGATTGAGAAAGGTTTATGTGGTTATTTAAGTATTAATATTATAAAAATTCCTCAGTGTTAGTATGAAATTTCTTGCATCCAAGATCCCTTAGAAGGAAAAAAACCCAAAACTGGATATTGTACACATAATATACAAAATTTACTATTAAATTTATTAACATTTCAAAAAGATGTATAAACTTTGTATTCAGATTTGAATCCATAATGGAGGATATCTATTCTAAAATGTCTTGCTAAATTGGTACCTTAGTTGATAATTATTAACTAAGCACCATTTTTATACTCCGTGATTAGTATATTAAAATACATTAAAAGACAAAACAATAATGTCCTAATGCAGCCAAATAAACAATGGAGCATGAGATTGTCTTGTAAATAGCTGTAGGGCTTATACATCTCTTCTTGTATATTTTGCCATACTACATGCTTAAATCTTTTATAATCTCACAAAGGCTTATGAAACCACAGAGGAATTTGCAAATTTTCATCTAATGAATCATGTGTGAGCACATATACTTGAATATTTTGGGACAGTGCTGTTTCCTATTTAAATATCCAGTAGGCGTCTAACTAAACATTGCAACTAGTGTTTCATGGTAGCTGTGAGTTTATTTTATTAATGCTGGGCATAGTTTTCTCACTGCGGTTAGTGAGAAACAGTAATTTTACATAGAAAATATAACATTTTATGAGAACCTAATTTCTTACGGATCTGTATTACAACATAAATTGATTTATTTGTGTGTATACATGTGTATGATAAGTAATTTAATAATATATCCTAGGTCAGGAAGCCTTTTCTTAGCCCAGAACTGAGTTTTTAAAAGTACTTGAAGCAGGTGTTTAAATACCATTACCAATAATAGAACGTTCAAAATAAAGCATGTAAACAAGTGTTGTGCTTAACTGTGGCCTAAACACTGAATTTCTGTTGAAGCTATAAAACTTTCTATTGGCTTCAGAACAAGTCTGATGGCATCTGAGAGCACAGTCATGGCTTATGCATAAGTCTGCAGATGAAACTTCTGACCGTGGAATTTTCTCTTAAAATACTTCTATTGGCATGCACTAACTTATAAATCTGAAGAAAAACTTAGACTTAAACAGTTTATTAACTTCCTGGTAATTTCCGTTTTTTGTTACTGTTAATAAAAAGAGTTTACATCCCTTATATGATGTGACATTTTTAAATTAACTAAAAATTATATTATCTTACTGTACCTCTTTGGGATATATGGAAAGATTTCTGGAACACTGTCTTAGTCGTCTTATTTAGCATAGCAAGAATCCAGTTTCTTTGAAACTGGAAGCAGATTGTTCTCTCATATTGAATCAGTGACACAAAAAAAAAAAAAAAAGGGAATTTTTTGAATGATATGAACTTCCTGTAGTTAGTAACACTTTCACTAGACCTGAGTAATATGAAGTCTGCCCAGTACAAATAAATGCCTGTTATAAAAGTCCCATTGAGTCTTGGAGCCAAGTATGGTTCTGAGAATGTTAACGCTCTTGTTGGTTGTATTCTGTTGTGACTTTCTAGCTGATAAAGCTTTGCTATCTTGTGTACGACACAGCATGGTTTTGTATATTTTAAAATCAATGACTTTCTTCAGTCTTATGAGGCCACTTACATGACAAGAGTAGGCCTACTCCTTAGTAGCTTGGCACATTTAGTTACTACGCTTTGCCAAAGGGGGCAAAGGTCTCTCTGAAGAAGCCAGCTTTTTCTGATTGCAAAATTGAATGTGATTCATTGCCTATCTATCAGTATCCCTTTTTAAATCGCAGTGATTCATAGAGAGTAACGCCCGCATTTTGTATCATCAGACAGTTTTACAATATTGCCAGTGCAAGTTAGACAAGTTGATTGTTTCTGCTTTCCTCAAATCCCTCAAAACCAAAAGGCTCCAGATTTGAGCTCTCCTAATGCAAATAGGCATATTGTAAATACTGATGTATGATCTTTGCCCGTTAGAATTGTGTATCCGTTTCTCCTTTCTATATTAGCCATTAGATGATAACTCATTTTTCAGATTTTTATGCTTCTGGGGGTGGGTTTTTTTTTTGTCCAATGGAACAAAATAACAGTATTTTCTATTTTGAAGAGTGGGAGGTATCTTTAAGACATTTTTGAACAAAAAGCATTGGTCTTTCATTAAGATTCATTTTAGTTTCAATACGTGGCGCCTCACAAAGCGTGGATTGCAGGTGCCTGTAACTAGAAAACCATGCAGTTTTTCTGCTCAGGTATTTCTAAGAACAATTTGAGGGTCCCTTTCCCACAAACCTTGAATCTGAGTTAACAGTGCAGAAATTATCTCTACAGCTCAGTCATTCTTGTGACAGTAGTAGAACACTGATTTCTACTGTAGTCAGTCTTTTACAACCAGGAGCCCAATGCCATGTCACTTCCAGAATTTTGTAGTTATGTTCTCCATGATGTTAAAGCGCTGTTCCTCTTAGATCTGAGCTCTCTCTCTGGATATGAAGTTTTTCAGTTACGTAAATCAGTATTTCTTATACAGCTATCATCCATTGTCCAATATTCCCCATTTCTATTTAAGCTTTTTTTTTGAGCACAGCCTTGTAATCGATTTCTTTTATATCCTGAAATAACTTCGTTTCATCAATAGCTATGCAGTATCAGAATGCAACAAACCCCACATTAAATAATTGCAATAGGATGGTAGTATGTGTAGCATATCTGAGTAGCCTGTGGCATTTTTAAGCTTGTTTCTCATTTACATTTATATTTACAATGGTTTGTGTTGCTGCAAGGGTATAAAATGCTGCTGTTTCAAATAAGAACCCAGGCCATTTACCATTTTGTGTGAATTCCATAGGCACAGAATAGAAAATATATTTTAAGTTAAACAGCTCTATTATTCCCTGAATGGTGTTTTGGTGTTTTGTTTGTTTGTTCGCCTGTTTCTATTACCAGCTACCTCTTAAACATAGTAGTAAATTTTGTGGACTGTGCTTTTAGTGATCAGAGCTTGTAGTTACAATGCAGTTCTAGGAATAAAATACATTTCCTACTGATTTATGAGTTGCCTGCCTTTGGCCTTTTCATGTGTTTGGATTTACACCATTTCTCAAGTTTCTTCTGATGTTTTTACTGTGCAGCCTTGCTGAGAGGATGAATGGGTTGACTCCCCCCTATTTATTTGGCTTGTTGAAGGATCTCAGTGTCACTGTTCTCTGCAGCCCTTGCACAGTGCATCACTTGGATTTTTCAGCCTGGTTCTTAAGCTATCCAGTCCTCGACGCTCCTCTGTGGTCTGTATTGTGGAGGTGTGACAAACTTGCACCTGGTAGCAGTGTCTCAAGATGTTTCCAGGACTATCTGGTTTGTTGTCACACCTTGAACATTCCACTCAGCCCCAGCGTATTGCTTTTCTTTTTGCTATCAGAATTTTGGTCCTGTGCTGGTTCTGCAGGTTAGTACAGCAGATTGTAAAAGGGTATTCATAAGCATACCCCTCCCACTCAATTATTAACCCTTGAGGTGTGCTTGTTGGTTGCACCCTGCCACAGTGGTGATACATCCCTCCTCCTCTGCTTGAAGATGTAACAAAAGCATTTTGTCTAGAACCACTAGGCTTGTTTTAATATGGAATGTTTCACATTCTTTCAGAAGTATATTGCCTACGTTGCATCTTTTTGGAATTGTTAGGTATAGAATCACAGAATAATAGAATGGTTTGGGTTGGAAGGGACCTTAAAGATCATCTAGTTCCACCCCCCCTGCCATGGGCAGGGACACCTTCCACTAGACCAGGTTGCTCCAAGCCTCATCCAGCCTGGCCTTGGACACTCCGAGGGATGGGGCATCCACAGCTTCCCTGGTCAACCTGGCCCAGTGCCTCCCCACCCTCTCCATGAAGGACTTCTTCCTGATATCCAATCTAAACCTCCCCACTTTCAATTTAAACCCTTAACCCGTTGTCCTGTCACTACATGGCCTTGTAAAAAGTGTCCTCCCACAGCTTCCCTGTAGCCCCCTTGTATCTTTCCTTATGAACATGTTCATTTTTGGGCTGTGGTTAGATGGCTTAAGGGTTGGATCTGAGGAACAGAGATGAAAATGTTATCCATTGTCTTGATCTTATGCTTGGCTGACATTAAAAGCAGTACACCAGATCACCTATGAACTTACTTCTCCAAGTCACTTGTTATCATGGAGCTGATTTTGATGTTTGATAGAGAACACTAGGTATTTTCTGGCTTTACAGGTAAATTAAGGGGGGCAGGGAGCTTAAGTTTAGAGTTCTCTAATTGAAACAAATTCATAAAAATTTTGTTCTTTTGCTCTGCAGTGAGCTCAGTTTTCATCCCTGTAAAATATTTTTATAAACTCATACTTGAAAAGAAGAACAGCAGATCTACTGAGACAGCGGTACAAGCAGGACTGTGCTGGACTCCAAGGTGCAGGCAGAAGTACTTCTGTTCCTGCTGTAATGCACAGTTTTAGGGTAGGAATGCTGAAAGGTAATACTGAGTTTTCAAAAACTGTTTGAATTTACAATTTAAAAAATTGTCAATACCTGTTCTATCAGTTGCCTAAGTTAGCCTGGGTCCTTTGCCCACAATAATAGTGGTTTGTAATTTGATTGGAAAAAGACTGCTTTGGATAACTATGTAACTACCAACATTCTTTATCACATAGATGAAACAATTTCTGCCCTGAATTATACCAGTGTTTTGAATATATGCATGGATAAAAAGAAAAAGTCCGTTTCATCTCCACTTCTTTGTAATGTAAACATAATTCCAAATTCTGTAATGGGATTTTTAATGCAAATCTTTCTAGCCTTTTGCTATTATTTTGTTTTTCTTGCTGCAATTTGAAGCTTCCTGAGTTTGGCAAAAAAAATCCTTTGTGATTTTGTCAAACACTATATTGAAGGTATCAGCCAACAAGGCTTTTTTAAAGCTTTTTTTTTTTTGCTTGTTTGTTTGTTTAAGAGCATCACTGATTGTGTCAGCAGAGTTCTTGGAAAGAGGGTTATTTTAGCTATGTTGTGCTCCCTCTGCTGACTCTGCAGCAACAACACAAAGTACTACGGGTCCTACTGTACAGAGCAGTGGTTAGATTTAAGAACCTGCAGACTCTACAGTAGTTGGTTTAATCTATTAAATGGACTATATCCAAGAGCTTCAAGTCATTGTTTGCAATATAGAGAAAAAATTCACCTACTTTGGTCTATCCAAAACCAAATTACCTTTATTTTATGCAAATACTGTCTATTAGATAAATTCTGTTATAATGACAGATACTATGAATTAAAAACATATCATTTTCATGATTGAAGAAGGTATCTCCGAAAGGCTTAAACTAAGCTTAAACCTTCATGGTACTCAGACATAATCAGGAATATTAAGAATTTGTGGAGTAATACCATCCCTGCTGAGGAAGATTGCCATTTAAATGATAACACAGAGAATTGGGGGCGTGTGGGAGGAGATAATATTTTTTTTTCACTGGACAAGTGGAGAATTGAGACAAAATAGATAGTAGCTCTTTTTTTTTTTTTCCTTCTTATCCAGGAAAATGTAAATGCGGTAAAATTATGCAATTTTCTCTAAAAATACAGAAGACTGAGTAGGAGAAAGTGATACCATTTTCTCAAGTCTTACTAGCATTGGTGACCATCTACACCTTCCAGAGACATCAGTTAATCGCTTTCTGAACACCGGGCCCTGTGCCTCAATTTCAGGACCTGAAAACAGCACTGATGAAAATGTTGGCTTGAACTCCTTGTTCGTTGCCACATAGAATTTCTGTGTCAGAGGCAATGAAAGAACCGAGTTATTGAAAGGGGGATACAATTGTTCCGTCACAAGACTGTCCTTTCTCCTCTTAGAGTCCTTTTGCAGCATTGTATTCTAAAAGATCAGCAGCGGGTTTTAATTCAGTGGATGTGGTACCATCATTTAAGGGAGTTGTACTTTTGCAAGGCACACACAAAACGTTTTATTGTTGCTCTTAAGCAGATAAATATATGGGCATATCAAGCTGATCCTTCACCATCTCTAAATTTATTCTTAAAAGTTAGGAGTGGTTGTGTGATCTTAACCAACTTATATATGACATTATTTCAAAGATGGTCTGAGCCTGCTTTAATTAAATTAATTGGCAAAAGACGTGTTAAGTTCTGCAGCACTTGCATATGAGTTTACTTGACAAACTGACACACTTATACATGAGATGAAATTGAAACTATTCCATGGAATATGTTTTTATTTAAAAAAAATATCAAAAACCACAACAACACCGTTTACATCATATATATATTTATCCATATTTATACCTTCCCATGTAGTATTATCACACCATTGCCCTGATTTTAGTAACGTATCAAAGCTGAAAGGCTTTAAGTGTTTTTTTCTTCTGATTTTCTGTAACTCCTATGAGGTTAGGATGTTCTGTTGCTTCATTAAATACCTCTAGGGTCGTATTTTGATAGTTTT
>NW_010254817.1:60020-67015 GCF_000690775.1 Eurypyga helias | reverse complement strand
AGAGTGTGTCCAGAATGTAGTACAACAGGCCTTTCAGGTTAACTGAGTACAGGTAGTGTTTATGGTAAAGAGAAGCTTGTGATCCAAGATGTTTTTCATACCATGGTCATCTCTTATGTTATATATATTATAAAAAATGCACTGAATAACCTTCTTAAGAGTTGGAAGTCCACTTAATTTTCAATTGCTACTGAATGGAGTAACTTAATGATATGAAAGTTCTCACAATCAGCACCAAATTACCTAACAGTAAGCTGTCACTGAGGCTGACAGGTAATACAGACATGTATCAGATGAGTTCATGTGCTGCTTCTACTTCCTTGTAGGTAATAGCAGTTGGCTACGTGAGATTAAATGCAAGTAAAGGGAGTTAATAACAACTAGTTCCATATCTCACTGTTTAATGTTATCTCTACAGCATTCTCTTTCATTCTGGTCTTTTTGATGATTAAGTGTTATAGCATATTAATCTGACTTCCTGTGAATAACTCTGCTACTATTTTGCGTAGACTTTTGCTGGCTGAGAGTGATTTTTTTGCACATGAAAAATCTTTTTAGCCAATGTTACTTGTATTTTTATTACCTGGATCTCGTGTGAGGATATGTGTTTTTTAAAAGAATTCTGGTGTCACCTGTGAATTGGACTTAGGCTTTGGATGTTTTGGTGTAGGTTGTTGTTTTTTTAAAGCCATAAAGACTGCATATAAATGTTGGGTTTGCTTGGTTTTTGGTTTGGTTTTCTTTTTTTTGTTGTTTGTTTGTGGAGGGAAGTGCCTGTGAATTGGACTTAGGCTTTGGATGTTTTGGTGTAGGTTGTTGTTTTTTTAAAGCCATAAAGACTGCATATAAATGTTGGGTTTGCTTGGTTTTTGGTTTGGTTTTCTTTTTTTTGTTGTTTGTTTGTGGAGGGAAGTGTTGGCATTCATCTTGTATGGGGAGGAAAACACAACAAAACAAAACACACAGCAGAAATCCAGTAAAGTTACATGTAAACCAGAAATATTTGTAAACTATTAAATATAGGAACAGTTTTCCAATTTTGTTTTTCAATAATACAAGAAAAAAAACCAGCACATAAAGTTTTCTTCATTCTAATATATAAATTAGAGTGAACAGCAAAATTCCTAGGTTTCCAGCCTAACAGCAAATTTTATTAAATTGAACAGAGTAGCCATAATTTGACTAAGACTTAGCAGTCATATGTGAAAATTCAAACGTGTGAGGATATGCGTTTTTTAAAAGAATTCTGGTGTCGCCTGTGAATTGGACTTAGGCTTTGGATGTTTTGGTGTAGGTTGTTGGTTTTTTAAAGCCATAAAGACTGCATATAAATGTTGGTTTTGCTTGGGTTTTGGTTTGGGTTTTTTTATGTTTGTGGAGGGAAGTTTTGGCATTCATCTTGTATGGGGAGGAAAACAAAACTGTCATGAAATGTTTTGATTTTTATATCCAAAACCTGACCAAATCTGAAAATTCCCCTCATTCAGAAATGTTTATGTATAATATTAATCTGGGATCATTGGTGCTTAACTATTGTGTTGTATAAAGAAATGCTGCAATATGCATCTTGTTACCCAGAAATAGAGAGAGGAGCAGAAAACATCTGACTTGTGATTGATTTGGCCTTAGATACGCTTACAGGACAGAATCTATTACACTGACATCTTCAAGATTCCTTTAGTGACTTTGAATTTTCTGGCATCTTTGAAAAATAGCTATTGATTGGTACATCTGTACACAAGGTCATCTTGCTGCTGGTTTTGGGGGTTTTGGAAATAAATCAGAAACGTGCATAATGAGAGAAAGTCAAGTATCTTAGTCCTTATGTTGTAATGAAACAGAGTGAGAAAATCATTCTTTACCACCTCTTTGCACAGACTTTATAGTAAGTATTAGAAATATAGTCTCTACAGCTGGGAATGCACAGAATTTGCTTTATTTTATCCAGCAATGAGGAAAGCCAAGATTAGATAGAAGCCCTACATCCTCCATTTCTCCCCCCATGGACACACACACGTATAAACACCCATTGTGTCTTGTCCTACTGTTGGAGAAACGTTCCATCACTCAGAAGAGATGTGCTTTCCTACACTGTGAGGCCTGAGAGGCAAAATGTTTCTCACCTGTGGTTAGATTAATCATTCTATGTTTGTGAGCCCTCCTAGGTTCATGCTAGACTGGGAGTGGAAATAAAAATCCATGTAAATTCTACAGAGCAAAGGCCTTGTCAGTTTAGCTTTATAGAGTTAACTGTTTGTGTTGGAAGGAAAGCGGTTAAAAATGTACATGGGAACTTTGTTTTGTGTTGGGTAAATCCTATCTTTTTAAGGCATATTGCCATGCCAGAACCTTTTATTTTAACAGAAGACTTACATGGAATTATAATATAGACAGCATGTCTACTTCTAGTTTTGAAAAGTTGTTTTTTGTAGTGAAACAATTGAGCAATGCCATTTTACTTACTTGAAGATCAGAAGAACTGATATTACTAGTCATGGGATGTTAACCTCTGGAAGGGGTGGAGTTTATAGGCTTTTGCTCAAAGGACTGTAAATGGCTGCAGATTCCAGATTTTATTGCCTTGGAGCAGAAATATGAGTAGCATAAAATGGAATTACTTTGTGACCCACGGTAGCTGATAGGTACACCCACAATTCCCTCTTGTTCTCTTCAGTGTAATCTTGGCATTTTCATTTCCTCTGTTCCAGAAGGTGTGTGTGATGTGAACAGATGCACAGAAAAAATCCTCAAAAAACTAAATTAGTAAGGAAAAACCAGCATTCATCAAACACAGTCCCTCATGCTGAGGGATTGTTAAAATAATAAATTATTTTTATTTTGCTTAAAGATGTGCCTGGTTGATTAAAAAAATAGACACTTAAGAAGGAGTCTATTCT
This sequence comes from Eurypyga helias, assembly GCF_000690775.1. Lineage (NCBI taxonomy): Eukaryota > Metazoa > Chordata > Aves > Eurypygiformes > Eurypygidae > Eurypyga > Eurypyga helias. The sequence continues at coordinate 64,118 of NW_010254817.1, read as the reverse complement.
ATTTTATCGCTTTATTTGGAAATCTGTTTAAGGAAGAGAGTTGCCGGTGTTGATGGTCAGGGGATTTGCACTTCATGCTTACGAAAAAAATGACTATTTGGAAGATACTATATAACACCAAGCTGCTCTGACAGCCTATAACGTACTTTCACCAGGTAATTTTCACTTGTGGCAGTTAGAAGTTCTGTTGTTTACTCATAGGCTGATCTTACCTTCCTTAAGGATGACATGAGACTGAAGCCTTTGGGAAGGTAGGTGGCTGGCTGGCTGTTAGGCTGACCTTGCCAGCAGTTCACCCTTGGACACTCCTTGCTTTGCAGAACAGTAGTCACATAGTTATAGGCGTAGCAGTCTGAAGAAGCTATATGTTCCCTTTTTGTTCTACGAGGGGCAACATGTACATTGCGCAGCATGGGACACCATAGCATCTCTGCTGTTCACCCTTCAGTGGGCATTTCTTTTCTGAAATTCAAGAATAAGAAAGATATCTTACAACCTTTGTTGTTAATGTTCAAGGGAGAAAAACTAAAGAGTTGTGCTGCAAGTCCTGAAAGGTGGAAGCATGATGATAACTTTCCTGAGGAAAGATTAAGAGAAGTGTAACCATTTCTAGCCATTGCTACCTTAGCACTTCAGCACAGCTGATGGGGAGGACAGTCACTGTTTCCCTTACCTGCAGGCCTGTCAAAACAAAGGATGACCTCAAAATTATAGAGCAGGTCTGTCCCATTATGTTTATTTTCCAGCAACAGTTTTGGCAGTGTGACAGAGTAGTTCTGATTCAAACAAGATCAAATCAAAGTTCCTGTTATCTAGAGGTTAAAGGCTACTTACTTGATTGTGTCTAAAGTCCAAATTAAACTGCCAAAGTGACCAAGTTATTTTAGTTCTGTAACATCTGTTCTATTTTTAGACTAGAATGTTCTTTTTGTAAATGGTGCAAAATTAAAGACAGAGCCTAGTTCTAACGCAGTTTGTGCTGTCCACTTGCTGTTAGCTACAAACATTTTCAAAGTTGAAATATGCCTGAATCAAGAGGTTTAGTTCAGCTAAGTATCAGAAGAGTACTTGGAAAAACATTTTATATCTCAATCTATATTCTCTTAATTTGCTAAAGATTTTTGCAGATTGAAGCTTTTGATTTGTTTACTACTTTCAATATCTGCATAAATAAATATGGAATTTGGAAAGTCATAATTAAATTTCCTTGAGCCTTGGGTTTAAGACTCTGGGATAAGACTTTTTACATACTTGAATTACTAAGTATTTCAGGTATTTCATGTTATTTGGAGGGAAAATACCACTATTTAATGCCAACAATACCAACAACTTTTTTTTTTCTTAATATAAAATGCCTTAAGATTTTCACACACTTGGGAAGAATGATGATTAGAATTTGCAAAACTGAAAACTTAATTGTGGAATACGTCTATTCATATGCATGCTATTGAGAGATGCAATTAAAGTCAGTGTTATCTGTCTGTTAAAGTGAACTTTTTTTTCCAGTTATGCTGCTTTAATTTCACATAATTAGGTTTTTATAGTGACTTTAATTCTTACTAAAGCACATAAATGTTCTATAAAATATAATATTAAAATGCAATTGTATTTCATCTGGTCATTCATAATTACTTAGACGGTTATTTTTCCCATGTATATTTTTGTCAATTACTCATCTAACTGAACCATTGTTCTGTGACCCCACTAGTTCTCTCCTGCCTTTTGAAGTACAGATCAGTTCAGCCTAGCAGCAGGCCTATGACAGCCATTCTGTTCTGAGGTTAGCCTGAGCCCTGCACGCCAGCAAATCTCATTTGCTCTTCTGACATGAGACGTCGGAGCCTTCCTAAGAAGAACCTGAAAGCTGGGTTGACTGCCTAGTGTTAGTCACACAATGTTACTGTATAGACCAATGCATTATATGGTGACAGACTCAAGCCAAATGACAGATGGGGCCTAAACGTTCCCCTAAAACCTACACCTGATTGTGCATTTGCATCTCAACCCTTTGAACAGGAGACAGTTGGACCGCAGCTTGGGCCCAAACCCATTACAGAGATAACTGGCTTCTTTTAAAATGTCTGTTTCTTGTTTTGCTTTCAGGGATTACAATGGTTGACACAGAAATGCCGTTTTGGCCCATTAACTTTGGAATTAGTCCTGTGGATCTGTCTGCGATGGATGATCATACACATTCCTTCGACATAAAGCCGTTTACCACTGTTGATTTTTCAAGCATTTCTTCACCACACTACGAAGATATCCCTCTTGCAAGAGCTGATCAGACAAGCATTGATTTTAAATATGATATTAAGCTCCAAGATTGCCAAAGTATGCTTTTAATTTTTTTACTACTTCCTTCATGTTCACATTTGCTTCATTCTCTGGGAAGTGTACTATGAGCAAAAGGATTTAGAAGTATTCAGATGCCTAAGCGTTGGCATCCTGTGTCGTCAGAGGTGTCCAAAAGATATTTTTGCAGGGCAGATAGAAAGCATAGAATACATATATTAGACCTTCACCCTTCCAGAGCAGCAGATGGAGATTAGGCCAGGTATCATAAAGTATGTAAAATGACATTAAACACTCTTTATTAGACACATGAACCCCACCATTTGTGTTGGAAACCTCTAGTCTCCTATTGATGTGTCTTGTGTGTAAAATGTCCTTTGAAGCTCTATGCACACAGTGCAGAATAAATATCCTGGATGTTAAACAATGTTCCGGCATACATCGCATATTAATTATTAATATGTGTAGCTTTTAAATTCCAAATGGCCGAAGAAACTTATGGAATAGTAATGTTGGCTGCATCCAAGTCACAATGTTGATGTTACTTATCAGTGTTCCCAGTGCAGGCATAACCCTGGAGCTTCATGGGCTACTATTAGTTATATACCATGGAAAATGCTGCTCTTCCACCAGTTACAGTTAAAAAAATACACAGAACTCTCCTTTTAAGAAAGGAAGTGACCTATTTTTAAATAAGTTGTTACTGCGTTAATGTTCAAAGTAGGAATGTGAGGGTGCTGTGTCTGGAACCTTTTTAAAGATCCACTTAGCCTGCACCAGATCTGGCATCACATTCATTTGTAGTCATCTGTACAGGAATCCTTTCAGGGAATTCTCGCTAGGAAAATTGTGGTATTTAATTTTGGTTGTATAGCAAAGCAGGTGCTGTGTAGCTCTGGGTTACTTAGGAAATAAATTAAAAGACATTTTTCCAGCTAATAATTTATTTTTCTTTTGTTTAATTAGAAATGTCCATAACATTCACATTACTGTAATAGTGTGTCTGTTATATCACTCTTGAGAGGTGATCTGGTATAATGTTACAGTGTCAAATGTCCCAGCTTTCCTATATGACCAGTAATGATTGATTTAAAGATACCATATTTGGTTGTTTGAGCTTGTTCAGTATTTCAAATTGCTGTCTTAATTAGAAATTTTCAGAAGAGAAAATGAATCTCTAAACTGTGTCCTGAGCTGAATAGTGTTCCCCAGGAGAGAGATAAAGTTCTTTAAATATCTATTATATTATCCAATAATATATTAGTCAATGTATAGGTTTATTAGAGACTTAAATATATTTTAGACTAGATTAGAAACTCCAGTCCAGCTCCTTGCAGTAGTTCTGAATACCTTAAAGTAATACAACCAGATTAGCTACAGAGAAAAGTAAGGCCTTTCAAGTCTGAGGTCTCCATATATAAATATTTTATATCCTGATCTTCAAATCATTCCACACTACAGAGCTGAAAACTGAATCTGTAATACACTTTCTACATCAGAATCTGCCTCTTCAAGGTTTTTCAGCCTATGTGCTGCCAGTGAAATAGCTGCTTACAGCTTACATCCCCTTACACCCTTTGTTTACTCCCCATTTGGTATTACGAAATGGACCTATGAATCTGTTTCCCGTGATTGCTTGCGATTATTCCTTGCTTCTTCTGTGTGTTTAATTATGCATTAAGTTTATCACACGAATCTGCTCTGTACTCAGGTGCAATCAAAATGGAGCCTCCTTCCCCACCCTATTTTTCTGAAAAAGTTCAGTTGTACAACAAACCTCATGAGGAGTCATCCAACTCCCTTATG
>NW_010254817.1:59688-59998 GCF_000690775.1 Eurypyga helias | reverse complement strand
GAGTGTGTGGGGACAAGGCCTCTGGATTTCATTATGGTGTGCATGCATGTGAGGGTTGTAAGGTAAGCTGTCACAAAGGTATTTTTTCTGAAGTAAGATTTGATACTATTTTCCCCTGAATAATGCCTTGGTAACATCAGGACCGTGCTTTTTTAAAAAGTTTTAGGTCTTTAAGCAAATTGTTACACCTATACAGCAAGTATTTTATGACTTAATATGTAGGAGGTTTCAAAAATATTATTTGCATTTTTATATTGCTACTGATCTGTTTGAAATTTTTGTGTATTTCTTCTACTTTTGCCAGTTACAC
>NW_010254817.1:27729-59669 GCF_000690775.1 Eurypyga helias | reverse complement strand
TCTTGGAGGTCGCTTGTAGAATCTGTATTCGTAGAACACAGCAAGAGCAGGCTCATGCCCAACTCCAAAGTTCAATATTCCAAGCAATTTAAAATTCAGACTCTGTTATTCTGATTGATTGGACTTTCTTTACCGAGTTTTCACATTTCTAGATGACTACAGAAATGTCTAATGGTACTAAAGAATGTGGCTTTACGTTTTAACACTCCACTGGCTTTTTTCTCTCTCAGTGTTATTTAGTGTTTATAACACGTAAAGGACCAATTAATGGTATAAAAATTGACCATCCTCAAGAATGAGAAAAGAAATGGCAGAGAAAGAAATTAATAGTTCATTGAACTCAAAGAAAAATGTTGCAGAGTTTAATGTGAAATTCTCATCTTCTCTATTTCCAGTATCTTGAGGAAAATAACTAATAGTAAAGATCCAATGCAGAGCTTAAACAAAACTTGTAGCACTGAATTAAGAACACACCTAAGGCAATAAGTATTCTGTTGATTACTTAAATTACAGCAAATTTTATAATTAAGACTTGGCATTATGTTTTTATTATTATTTTTTGCTATTAGGAAAAATTAATTGCTACAAAGAACAAATTATGATAAATTTGGATAAACTTTATTAATTGATTATGAGTGATCTGAGAAACCATCTCTAAACTGTAAAAAGACAGAATTGTGAATTTCCGTAATGATTTCTCTCCTTATAAGACTTCATAAGATGTCTGTGCAGTAATTTCTGTGAGTTTGGCATCAAGTTTTTGGATTTTTCATGTGCCAATGTACATAGCAAACTAGTAATATCCAAACAGTAGAGATAAACTAGAAAATAAAATAACATAGAATATAGAACCCAGAAACAAATATTGCAAAATTACTCCAGCACTGTGCAAAATCAAATAAATAGAATAGGTGAAAGAATATAAAATCTCTAAGTACTCGGGCTCAAAAAGGAAAATAAATGTTTGAAATAGAATTAAAAAATACTTAATTGGGAAAGAAAATGTAAACAAACAGATAACCCATAACCTTCTTTATTTACTTGAGATCAAACTGGTGTTGGCAGAATTTTTGGTTTGTTGTGATTTATAAAAAAGGTCCTACGTTGGTAGGGAGCTTTAAATTTTAAAAATTTCATGTTCACTTTGTAACAAATTGTCCTATGAGCAGCGGTACAAATGGAGCTTCACTTCCTCTGGCCACATGTTCCTCATGCTCATCATGTCTGCAGAGCTCCCCAGTTATATCCCTACTGTCCCTTAAACTCCATTGATTCCCATAAGCTTCCCCAGCTATTTGAGATTTTTCCCCTCTAAGAAATGGCTAACGATAAGCACCGATAAGCAGACAGCATGACTACGTGAGCCTTGCTTCTGGGGAAACCTGCGTAAAACGAAGTTAGATTCAGCACGTATGGAGAAAGGTGCTCTCTGTGCAGGGAGAAGTGAGACAATGACACTGGCTGTTTCTGTCTGTGCTTTTGTATTTACTCCAGGGCTTTTTTCGAAGAACAATCAGGTTAAAGCTAATTTATGACCGGTGCGATCTTAATTGCCGCATCCATAAAAAAAGCAGAAATAAATGTCAATACTGCCGATTTCAGAAGTGCCTCGCCGTTGGAATGTCACATAATGGTAAGTGTGCATAGCATATTTTAACACAATAATGTTTCATCTGAAAAATACCAGGAAACGTTGCTATGATTCATGAATGTGCTGCTTTAACGTCTAGAGTCTTCTGTTTCTTCGCACTAGGCAGTTCAAAAATATGTATCAGAGAGATTGCCTCAGTTTAGGAGACTATGTATATGATTGGAGATTGCTTTCAATGTAAAAATAAGAGATCTTCACTTATCGATGTGATGCATAATGTAATATATTAGTTTGTTTTACTCTCCATCGTTCTTGCTCATTACACTGTTGGTTGTTCTACCCGAACATATTCCTAGCATAATTGTTATTTTTCAGTCTTATTTTCTGGCAAGACTCCTTTGCATACTGTACTTCGATATCCCTTTCCTGTTCAGTGGAAAATCTAATTTAATTATGAAAAAGGGACTAGAGAATTTACCAAAAGTTCTGGAATAATAACAACCTGAATTTGAGGCATAGAACACTTACGACGACTGTTAGCATCACGAAGTTATCACTTCCTCAAAGCAGAACACAACATTCTTTAAAAGAATGGGCCAGACCCTGTACTGATTTAAAAAAATGTGTCCTCCTCCTCCCTAGGACCCCCACATCTGGGCATAGATGCCGGTGTGTGGCAAGTAGGAGTGTAGTGTTCCTTAGCGTGCTCATTCAGCTGTCAGCCTCCCCTCCTGTAGTGTATAGCTGTGATTCCTGGGTGACATGCACTGCCTGACCTCTCCACCACCTGGAGGGGAATACCACTCCCATCTGTGAACTGTAAGCAGCCTTTCCGTGCTGAACATGTTGTAGTCTTCAATACCAAAGGTATTTGCCGTTGCGTATGGCTCTCTGATTGCCTTCTTTACAGTAGGTAAGCAGATCGCATTAAGCACATCATGACACTGCTCTCTTGAACAGCATTTAGAAGGTCCCTCAAAACTAACGTATCAATTCATGTGGAAATACTTACAAATGTTTGGACAGAAAGACATAATGAAGATTCTTTGCTGCCTTGCTTTGGCAAAGATGAGTCAAAACAGGAATTAAATGTCATAACATAGAGACTTATGTAATTCTGAGGGTAAAGAATTGCAAACATGACTGGGAAAATAATTTCTCTGCGGTTTTTTTAGAACTTTCATTATTTTCAGTATAAAAAATGAGTGTACTGTCCCCAAGAGGAAAGCTTAACTGTGGGTTGCAAAGTTAATACATGCAATGAATGTAAATTGGTATGGGAAATGTTTTGCTAATAGAAAATATGGGGTTTGAGTTCCTGGGATGCAACAGTAACACTTAAAAATAAATCTAATTTTGAAATGTTACTGTGGGTATTTTTATAGTAATTCAGGAGGTTTTATTATTATTATTTTCAAGGTGCATGCCAGATTGTCTCATAGCCTAGCAACACGACTTCCAATTATGTCAATGGGAACCATGTGCAGTTCTATCAAGAAGGGGAAGGCCAAGACAGTTCTCTCTGGCTTCGTAACATAAAGGGCCAAAGAAATATTTTTAAAGTTAACATTTCATCTGCCATTTTTTCCTGTTCCGCCACTGCCAAGGCAGAAGCTGTGGCACCAGCAGGGGCCGTGGTTATGGGAATCATGGGAATCATGGAGAGAAGAGGAAAGGGCAAAGACGTTTGTCCCAGGGCTGGAAGGAGCGCTTTCATGTGCTCTCACCGTGAGTTCACCTGAGGGTTCCAGTCTATGACTGTGTTTGCATAGATACCTTAGTGCAAAATGAATAGGGCGCTTGCAGAAACGGGGAATGCAAGGAGACCCTTTGCAGCTACAGCCACGTGTTTTCATGTATAAATGCTACATACCACTTGGCTGAAGGTTAAAAAAGACAGTAGTGTTCTCATGCTTTGAATATTGTTTTCCTTTCCTTCTCTAGCCACAGTGCTGCTCTCTGTTTAACCCTTAGTTGCTCAGATTGTATTCTGTAGTACCACTAACCAGCAGCTTGGTTCTTTTGTTTTAGGAATGTCACTAATGTTTTTCTCTTCTACTAAAAGTACTGTTTATATAAAACCAACCACTCTAATGGGAAAAATACCACACGCGGCAATATGACTTTATTATCAGTTCTGGGAGTAGTGAATTGCTCAATCTGGGCACATGCCTCAGACAGGTATCCACCCTGGCTTTCTCTTGTGTTTTCTGCTGTAAGAAGCTGTGTTTCTCTGGGGACTCATTTATGCCCAAAAATAATCTAGACAAAGGGAAGGCTAGAGTGCGACACAGGGTAGTCTATAAGCAATCACAGTGACTTCCCCAAGACATCAAATGTGGCATAAGCATAAATATTCTAGTTGGTTCACAGAAAGGCAAAGAACATAATGTAGCATGCAGTCTCTTCCTATATTTGCTACTGGTTTGATACCACGGACATCTGGAGAATACTCTAGGTGCAAGTAAAAGAAATAAGTGCCAAAGGGAAGAGAGGGAGACCATATCTTCCAGTAGCAGGCATGTGCCCAAACTTGCACAATCTGCCATTACTGTGAAAGAAATTGTGATCTGAACCCTTTCCACCCTAGCAGCATGAGCAGCGAGCCAGGTTTCCAGATTTCTCATACCAGCTCACTGGCTTGTCTCTGCCCTTCCCATCCCTACAGATCCTGCCTGGATCCATTTCCCGGGCTCCCAGGAAGTGAGGCCTGTTGTGAGGATAGGTGATGGAGAGAGAAAATAGAGTAGGAAGGAGGATAAGTGGTCCAGGGAAGTAGAAGACAAGGCCAGGGTCACAGGAGGGAGGGGAAGAAGCGGAAAAGGGAGAAGATCATGCCACCCACCCTTGACATTTTCCTCCACCACCAGAAATGCTGTGGACTCTTATCCACCCTGTGAACTCTACTTTTTCCACCCTAACCTGTCTAAGCATCATCGATCCCTCTCACCCAAAATCTGACTTTCCAAATCCTTCTGTAAAACTCCTGGTACCTGACCTCTCCCTGACTTTTTTCATAGTCTTCTGAAAACAACAATGACTACTCCAAAAGGAAACTACTAGGTTAGTACCAGAAAATCGAATTTTGCCTGCAATGCTAACAAACATTGAACAGAATCTGCTGCAACTAATATAATATTTATAAAATGTATTCTAATCATTAAAAAAAAGGTCTTAAAACTATCCTTTTGCCTATCAAATTATAAGATAGGAACATGTGATTCACAACACTCTAACTTTGTTGTGAACAGATTGCTATATTTAAAATATACTTTTGGGTCCTGATTACCTTCTGGTTAGGGAAATTCATTCTCATTGTTCATAAATTACATTAGAAATCTTCCAAGACTCATATTTTGATGAAATTGCGAGAGTGGTTAGAAGTGGATCATGAAAGATACACTGCTGTTAATCCATCCTGCAAACACATGTTTAGGAAGAAACACACACGTGTGGAAATGACAGATTGCTAATAAACATACAATCCATACAAAAATAAAGATGTATAATGAACTTTACCCCAAGCACAGTAGCAAACTTTGCCCCAAGCAGTTTTCACACACTAAACATGAGAAAATGAGATTCTGAGGGATTTCTTTATTGCTGATTTATTTTATGTTAAAGTTTGATGATGGCAGACAGCAAGATACGCCCTAAGGTTTGATATAGTACAGAAACCAGTAAGATCTCATTTCCATTCTTAGTGAAGTCCATTCATGTGTTTAGAAGAAGACTTGGTACTTCCTGGGAAATGCAAACACCACTAATATTTAGTGGCTGTTTTGCTGAAGGGATAGACATGATCTGGTAGCTGCCAATCCCTCTCAAATGGGTGGTGAAGCCAGCGATGCATGTTTTAGGACAGATAACCCCCCCTATACCACTTTTATTAGCTAATCAGCTAGTGCATTCTTTGATAACAACCGTTAGTTTGGACTGATTTGACACTGATGTAATAGCTTTCTGTGCTCTGAGGAAGCTTTGTTTTTTATATCTAAATCAGTTCTGCAAGCAGAAGGCAAGCTTTCCAGAACGGAAGTTAATGCTTATAACCAAGTTTACAATACAACAATATATGTGCTACTGTTCTTTCAAAGTAATCTTGGCAGTTTAACATACTACTATTTAATTTAGTGTCACCTTTGGCAGTAGTATTTATTTCTTCTGGTCTTTGTGGGTGTGGGTTTTTTTTTTCCTTTTTCATATACACAGAAGGAATTTAAAATAATCTTTTTTTAAAAAGAAACCAGGAATCTGATCTTCATAGAAAAACTAGCATCGTGAGGCCCGATGCCAAACCTATGCCAAATAGTCTTTAAAAATACATAGCAAAATTTCTATGCAGCTGTAATCATATATCATTTGATATAGTCAACCTCTGTGTCTTTGGACTTTAACTCCAAAGTAGAATATACATAACAGTGAAGACAGTGCTCTGATGTAACATTAACATTCACAGGGGTCTTTGACTGTATATATAAAAACTGTACAAATTCTCAAACACATGGAAACAAAAAATTATATATTATGTCAACAAGGAAGAACACTGAAACAAATAGCAAAGTAATAAATAATATTTGTGTTTTATAGCACTTTTCATGCAGGGTTCTCAAAGCACTTTTCAGGAAAATGAGTATCACTATCACAAGCAAAATAAAAATAAATGCTAAGTAAAAGAAGACATCTACTCTAGAACTATTGATGGTAAATGAAATATTAACAGTATGGTGAACTCCAATGCAATCTCTAAATGAATGGAAATTATTTTATATTAGATGCTCTAGGGCGTATAACACATGCCTACTTTGGCATCCTTTGCTGGGGGTAGATAAGCACACCAGAAACATGATCCTGGAACACCCATGCTCAATCTTATTTCCCATTAAAAAAATAAACACAATGTAAGTTGTCATTTTTTGAAAATTCTACACCAGTGCTATTGTAAACTTTCAATGGAGAACTATCAACAATCTCTTGTTTAGCAATACCAAATTGCTAGCACAAATACTGTCATTTACTTCCCAAGAGATGCTTGGACAGGAGACAAAAGACCCTAAAGGAACGAGGGTATAGGGTAAGAGGCATATATAGGAAACACAGTATGTGTACTATGCTGTCATTGTATACTCAAAACTAAAAGTAAGCTTGTTTTATAATGGCAGTATCAGTGCAACTGTAGATAGACAGAGTTATATGGAAAACTGCCATAAGTTTAAAAAAGAAAAAACTATCCCACTCAGTTCTGGCAAACTTACTTGAAAAAAAAAGGAACTAGCCTATTCACCTACGTATGAATTTCTAGGAAGTTGTTTGTTACCAGTCTGGTTTCTCTTCTTTAAAAGAATGCAATTATGTAGCTTAGTCAGTTATTCTCTAATGGCAAAGCAATCTCTGTTTTGAAAATCCCTGATCTTTTCAATCAAATCTACATTAAACAGTTCTGTTCCAGTAATCAGTGTCACAGCAGTTATATACCCTGTGGTATATCATTAAGAATGTTGCATTAGATACTTGAGTGAGGGGTTGGGAGAGGAAGGAAAAAAGAAATGGAAAAACGAAAATAAATTTCTATTATTTTTAATGCCTTGGAAGTGTATAAAATATTGTAGAGCTACGTAAATATTAAAACATAGAAAGGGGAAGCAATATACTGTCCCTTTTGTTTTCATCCCTTCTGTAAAAATAGCCTTGATGAAGCGGAGTCTAATGCCAGCAAGATTCCAGATTATAAATCTGCTTCTGCCAGCCCCAGCTCCCAAGAACAGGCCATGAACTGGTGTTCAGTCAAGATCTGCTTCCATAATACTTAGAGTTAGTATGCCTACAGGATGAGCTTATAGAATTCACACCAGGCTGTTATAAATGTATTATATATAAAATATCAAAATAGCTTACAAGTAGGATTTATCACAAAGCATTTTTTCTGGCCCAAAGCGCCTAGTTCCTAATGTCTAGAATCACAGAACGGTTTGGGTTGGAAGGGACCTTAAAGCCCATCTAGTTCCAACCCCCCTGCCATGGGCAGGGACACCTTCCACTAGACCAGAGTAATTTGACTGTGAAGTCTCTCAAAGGGTATGTTCCATGGAATTCCTAACTATTTCTTACTATGTGTTCTGAAGCCTTCAGGTCCTAATACATTGCACTCCATATATTTCTGGAAGTGATCAACATCTTATAGACATGGGCAATTCCGATCTCTGTTTTTTATTAACAGCCCCTTCTACGAGGCTAACATTCACCTTGCTTTCTTTCCAGATTGAAAGGTCCACTGCAATAGTCTGAGCAGTCTTGCCAGACTCCACTTAGGTCTTCAGTTTGCAAACTCTTCCTCAAAATAAGATGGTGAGGGCGAGTTGAATTCATTGGCAAGAACCAAATCAGAAGCAAGAAAGTATTGCAAGATTTTTTGCATTGATGAGCTTATGCAAAATGCACATTTGAAAAGTGGAAAAATTAATGATAAGACTTAATACTATGAAGGTCACAAATTTAATACTAAATTAATATTAAAACTGAAACCAGGTTTAGTGAAGAACAGCTTTTAATGAAAATATTAATTTAACAAATGTCTAGCTGCACTCTTCAGCATGGACTTCTAATGGACCTTTAACACTTTTATTAGCTATATTATTTTAACACCTTCTTGACCCCACATTTTACTTATACGTGCTGTCCCTGTAACAACTCTAACAGTATGTATGTAATAATATATTTTAGCTTTATTATGTTGACAGCAGTTTGATTCTTTTTATTGAATCAGCCCTTAAGTATCAGAGGAAAAAAAGAATCTGTAAATGCTATAAAATATTCTCAGTGAGTTTTCAGTCTATTTACTTCATGAAATACTCATACTTAATTTTACATCTCCAAGAATATCTGAAATGCAGATATTATATGCAGATATCATGGGTCTAATGATATCATGGGGTTTTTTTAAACTCAAAGGATTTGTGTTAACTACAAACAATATTTTTTAATAGTGAGAATCCATTTTAACTGCAAAATGAAGATACCAAAATGGCCTTGATTCGCAGAGCTCTTGGAAGCATCTGTAGTCGAATTAATTCCTTTGTACTTACGCTGAATCTTTTTATTATTAATTTAGGTTACACTAAGTACAACAATGAGCTCTCCTTTTGCTTGGTATCCTTTTTTATACATCACTAACATTACTTTACATTCATCCATTCACGTTTCTTCTTTACAGAATGCTGTCAGTCTCTGAGCCATTACAGTATGTCACGTAAACCAATATGAAGTTAATAATTTTCCTTTAGATGTTTAGCTCTCAGAAGAAAGGAGGGCAGTGATGTCTCCCTGAACACTACTGTTAGTAGTGGTTAAGCATACTTAGTGTTTCCCATGAGAGAGAAAAAAAATACGTATGCCATGGTATATAGGATCCAAAAAAATATCAGTTGGCAATCATTCAAAATTCCCCATATGAAAAAATTATAAGCTGCAGACATTTTGTGGGGGAAAAAAAGATAGAATGTGTAAATTTGTACCTACTGAATTAGGTTTCCTTTCATGATGATTTTAATTCTGACACGTTAACTCTAAGAATACCCATGCAGTTGTGAAATACACAGCATGCATCATTCAGAGACTGTTTGCTGAAAGAGAAATGTAGTACAGTTGCAAAAATAAACAACCTTGTTTCTTCAGCCATGAAATCAGAGAACTGATCAATAAATATATGACAAATGGGGTTTTTTATGTTTTCTGGCACAATTTATTCTTGAAAAAAGTGTAATTGATGTCCATCAGCACACCACAAGCAGACTCATAAAAGGAAAGTAGCTGGTCATTTCCAAAATAAACGTCCCTAGCATAATCACTCATGTGTATGATCTTAACAGCACTTCTACTTTATCCAGGGAAAACATTTATAATACTTCTATTTCCTCCTAAGGCCAAAATGCAAACCTTTATTTCTTCCTTCTGTTGTGGTGTTTGTTTGTTGGGGTTTTTGATGCTTTTCTGTTCTGTTTTGTTTTCATAAAATAAAATAAATTCTGTTCACTGAAATATCATATGATAAATCAGCCCTGACCTTGATGGCTTATTTGAAATATTTCCCAAGTCAGTCCCCGTATGGATAAGCAGTGTCTTGGATAGAAGTTCATAGGTGTACAAGTAGGAGGCTCACAGCGTGCCTTACGTGGGTATCGAGCAATTGTGATACGATCTGATCAGGCAGAACATTTCCTGTTCTCTCAACACTGCATGCACACATACCGCCAAGAACACAGCCTTTTCTGGCTTTTTTATTCCCTGCACAACCTTCTGTCTCATTCCTTAATTCTTTTGGTAACATTTTATAGCACTTCCTATATGGAGTTCTGTTGATCTGTTTAGGAATTTATTCCTGCAAGGCATGTGAGTGTTCTGTTTCTAAACAAATGAAGAATCTGAGATCCATATGGTGATTTGTCCAAAACAAAACAGGGCTTAAAGATGGTTCCTACCCAAAGCCAACAGAATTTTAACTTCTTAAAGATTCTTTACATTTTATTTAGCTAGGAGGTAGAATAGGTGGTTTTCACGAACTCTGTCAGGTGAGCTGACAATAGGTTTGCATTTCCAAGCAAGATAATGTAACCTCATTCTTTGAGCACATAGATTATTCCCTCTTGGAGATTTGTTTGTTCACGTTTCTTTAAAGCACTTCAGCTGTTTTGCCTGTATTACTAGAGAAAATCAGCCTTTTCTTACTCGCCAAAGTACTGTTTTAATAAAATCTTAAAGAGCTCATGACAAAAGGTGACATAAGAATCTATTCAGAGGGGCTTTTTGAGGTGGCACTATATCTATAGTAATTGCTTGTCGTCTTCTTCAGCCATCAGGTTTGGGCGAATGCCACAAGCGGAGAAGGAGAAGCTCTTGGCAGAGATTTCCAGCGACATCGACCAGTTAAACCCTGAATCTGCTGATCTACGAGCACTTGCCAAGCATTTGTATGACTCATACATAAAGTCCTTCCCCCTGACCAAAGCCAAGGCGAGGGCGATCTTGACAGGAAAGACGACAGACAAATCAGTCAGTTCCCTCTGTTTTTTTTTTTTCTTTCTTTCTTTTGAGTAAATGATTTACCACGTTGACAACACATCTTTAAAAAAAAAAAAAACAACAAACTTTGCTGTTGGCAGTTACATATTTCAAGCTGTGTCTGAAACACAGGAAATGTTTTTAGATAGGATAAGTAAACATTATTTGAAAAAACTCCAAGTTCACCTAATAAAATACTTGAAAACAGTACAAGAATTTGAAGGTCATCTTAACCTTTTTGTATTCTCTGATCCACTCTTCCCGTTTTCCTTCTCCTTCCCCAAAGGTTATCTTCCACGCTATCTGTTTGAGGTGGCTATCTAGCTGTCAGGAATTGGTTGCTATACTATTCAAGTATCCGTATGACAGCATATTACCAGTACCAGCTGTACCCAGAGGAATACTCTTTTTAATAAGAGTCAAATGATTCCCAGCACCAACACCATCGCTAGCCTTAACTATGATGCTTAGGATGTTCTGGTAACTTCCTGCATTTAACTGGGCTATTTTGGATCAGACTTGTATCCTGTGTTGGTGCAATTTGAATTTTAGGAGGATGTACACGGAAATCTTTGAAAGTAAGGAATAGAGATGTGTGTATTTCTGGGTTGCTTTGGACACTTCACTGGCAATCTTCTGTGTCAGCGAGGAAGAAGATAAATAAAATCTGATAAGTATGTTTTAAATTTTGTAATTTTTTAATATCTAAAGATCAAAATAGTTTTTAGTTTGATATATTTTCTAGAATCATGAGCAGAAATTTTATTATCAGGATTACAACAGAGACTGTATTTTATTTTCTTTAATAATTACAAATACAGGAAAGAATATGGAAGTATTTTAGGCTTTCTTTCCTTAAAGGCAGCTAAAATCATAATTTTAATATTGCCCCTAATTTGGTTGCACCCCTCGCATAAAAACTTCAGGTATGGTGGACAGTTACAGTTAGAGTAATTCTCATCATGGAGTGTACCAACTTTGATCAAGCATGGTTTATTTATTCTGCAGAAAGGCAACACGCTAAGTCCACTTGAGGGTCATCGCTTTTTCCAAGTCTTCCCACAGTTCCCTCTTTCTGTCAGAAACACAGGTTACTGGGAAAGAATTAATACAGCCATTTGTTTATTAAGTGTGTTCTCAATAACTTGTACCTGCAATGGGAAACAGAGTAGGAGTGGGGTGTGTAATTATATATCTTGTTTACTCCTCTTCATCCTAAAAATGTCACCAGGAGACCTGCTCTTTTTTTCTGCAGCTGCCCCTTGTGCGCACTCTGGAACGTGGCAGAAATTTGGGCAGGGTTACCTACAGTGCTCTCATCTTCCGTTTTTCCAGATGTGTGTTTAGAAATCTGGGAAGTTTGTTTCTGAGGTCCCAAGTGCATCCACAAATCCTGCTTTGGCTCTATGAGGTTCTGGGAAGCTCTCGTAGAAATCGGCTGGTGCGTGGTTTGCGGCTCCGCTGTGCTGGGTGCTTCACCAACGCCTGGGCTTACCAACTTGGTCACATCTAGGCTGCACTAATGCAACACTCACGCAGTACATGCATAGTATGCCATCGATGACCTTCTCCTCTTGTACTGAAACTTTAAAGCGTTGCCAGGTTAGAATGTCACAGTCAAACAACAGACATAGGATTGAGTTCTTCGGTGCTGTGAATTTTCCAGTCGTTTTAGGAAATAACACTGAGTGCCTCTCAGTATTTAAGGGTTACAGCCCCTGTGTTATTTGAACCGTAATGGACCTCGTACTCTGGAACATCAAACTCTTTACTATGGACATCATTTTAATTGTTGTTAAAAAAATGTTATTTTTTAATTGCTATATCACCTGCATTAACTGATGACAACTGGATATGCTGAGTACGTAAAAAGTAAAATGCATATCCTCTTCGGGGATCTACACTGCTCATTTGACATAAGATTCTACTTAAAAAGTTCACCTGAACCTTATGTTAAAAATCTCTTTAGTTATTGAACTCCTTGATTTTCATCTTCTGACATCAGTAGGCTGGTGGCATAGTACAGTCTTCCTAAAGCACATGTACACACACAGAAGAGATGACTTGTTCTTGTACGTGGCGCTCCCACTTAAGATTTTCTAGAAAGAAAAGAAAGGAATGACCTACTAGTACTAAACCCTGCAATCTAAAAAGCCTCCTCTACAGTCTCGTTACTTCACCGTTTCACATATGGGTGCATATACATATGGACAGGTGTGTATAAAATGGCTTTGCTGCTGCCAAAACAGCAACACCTCTTGAAAAATACCTTCTCCTCCGGGCTGCTCTGTGTGCGCTGTGGTTATTTCTTCAGTTTCACGCTGAAATCCTAGTGCTGGCGGAAAAGCCGTGTCAGACTACGTAACGGGCTCCCATGGTCCGGAGCTGTGTTTGCCGGTGGTTGCTGCGAGAGGGACAGCACGGGTTCCATGGGCCTTGTAAGCAGCAGAACTGTGATTCAACGAAACCATTTTGAGAGCTGAAATGCAGATGCTGTTATTTCAGTTCACAGGCAGACCTCCGTTCTCCCGGCAGCTGTGTCACTTAAAGACAAAACTGGCAGCTGCCATCCTTCCCTCTTCCTGGGGAAAGCGGGTGGGAGCTTTGTGATTGACTTTGCCTGGAACAGAGCCCTGAGCACACTCATGTTCTCCATCTGCCGACCATGGGAGATGGGAGCAGTAACCTCTAGCTGGTGGGTGGTGATCAGCGTCCGTGGGCCACATCCTCTTCCGAAGGCACTAGGAGACTCTACAGAAAGTAGCTGCTTTCAGTTTTAAAAATTCCATAATAATTTAACACTGAATAGACTTCAGAACTGGTTTAATCAAATAGGGACAGAACTTCAGGAGTTTCCAGCAGCTGACTCTGAGGGAGAGGACCGCTGACTATGCGTCGGAAGGCTTGGGTTCTGTGGAACCTGACCTGCAGCACATGGTGAATACAAATCCACGAGTGAGCACCCTTGTGAATAAGGCTTTAGAATCTGTAATCAGAAAGGCTCTTAAATTGAAAAACGTATTTCTCCAGCCCAATTGTTGCTGAATAACTCCTTGTATTTTAATTAATTAATCAGGTGTGTCAACAAACCTACTGATATCAGTAGACATTTGTTCAGTGCAGCAATGAACTATTTAGTCATTTATCCTCTAAGGAAAAGAATCTTCAGATAAGTTGAAGAAATCCTTATTGAACTAATTCTTTAAAACCAGGAGCTTCTTCTGCATATTCTGAAACAGATTGTTTCCAGATTCTAACAAAAGTTTTCCTGGCACTACTTTTTCTAATCCGCTTTCAAAATTGATTTATTCCAGTTGAATTTATTTTAGAGTCAGACTCACTCTTGTGTTCTGAATTGTGCTGCTGTCGTTTGTTTCACATTATTTGTGTTTTCTTTCACATCAACCAGTAGTTTGAGTTTAAATATATATCCTAACATCGCTATTTTTAAAGGAATTAACAGCAAATGTTACATTTATCAGATAATCAATACCAAAAAGTTGATACTACCTGCAGCACTTTCTAGGATAGACCTTGGAAAGATCACGACAGTACGTGAAGCAATCAAAATGTGAATATACCCTTTCTACAAAAAAAAGTGGTATCATGAGAAATGCAAACACATCACTGTACACTGACTAGGTTCTCTTTTACAGAAGCCAGTAAAATTGAGGTAAAAGGAGGAACAATTTAATTGTTTGTTAATAAGCGTTCCAAACTTTGAATTCTGGTATTACGGAAGGTTTGTAAAACAAAAACAAAAAAAAAAGGCAAAAATCACAAAAACAAACAAACAACCAAAAGGCAAAGATTACAGATATTTTAAAATAATGTTCCTTACCCCCGTCCCCTAATTATTAAAAAAAAGAATCACCCAAAGTCCTATTTTTAAAATGTCGATTGACGGAACGTGAGAAGTCCTTAGGAACTACTTGTCCTCTCTGTAAATCAGTTGAACATTGAGAGGATATTTGCTTTAATGGGGTTATGAAGATTTAAGTCTTTTGGGTCAACTACCCTTGATATATTCCTGATAGATCTCTAAGTGTTTGCTGATGAGTTATACCTCTGTATGCTACTTCAATTTCTCAGGAGTCAAATACCCGTAGGAGGGACATCTGAAAGTAAACTGTCCTTTCCTTTTCTTTTCAGCCATTTGTTATTTATGACATGAACTCTTTAATGATGGGAGAGGATCAGATCAAGTGCAAGCACGTGTCGCCGCTGCAGGAGGAGAACAAAGAGGTAGCAATTCGCATTTTCCAGCGATGCCAGTTTCGCTCTGTGGAGGCAGTGCAGGAGATCACAGAATTTGCCAAGAACATTCCAGGTTTTGTGAATCTTGACCTGAATGATCAAGTAACTCTCCTGAAATACGGGGTCCATGAGATCATATATACTCTCCTGGCTTCTCTGATGAATAAAGATGGAGTTCTTATATCTGATGGACAAGGATTCATGACACGGGAGTTTCTGAAGAGCTTGAGAAAACCTTTTTGTGACTTTATGGAGCCCAAGTTTGAGTTTGCTGTGAAGTTCAATGCACTGGAACTGGATGACAGTGACCTGGCAATATTTATAGCTGTCATTATACTAAGTGGAGGTAAGTGCTGTCTTATTTAATACGGTGTTTTAGATAATAGAATCGACACTTTTCATTCCTGTCCAAACAGGAAAGTGGTCAGCGCTGCAGGATGGGAGTGAGTTTATTTACACATAGTTTTCAGCTTTCTTGATGTTGTTGGCCCTTGTTTCAGTAGAAACTGAAAACGTAAATGACCTGATATTAATGATGGCGCTGGAAATGCCTGCTGAAATGGCAGTTCACCTAGTTAGAAAACAAAATCACAGCTAACTTTCTCAAAACAGGAAGGGTGAAATTCCACTAGCAAGAGCTTCTAAACATCAAAATTCTGCATGAGGATTTTTTAAACCTGCAGTTAGATTGTGTGGCTTGCTAATTGTACACAAATCGCTTTGACTCTGTAACAATTTCAAAATACATGTGGCATTTGGCTTACAGGATTCTTACGGTGGTTTTTATTGTTGTTGCTTTTTTTTCATTTGTGCAAGGTTCTGTTTGCCTTTAAAAGGTGGGGGGAGGATGCATTTCTCGGGAAAACGATGGTCTCCTAAAACGGGCATTGTGTGCCTGCTGTGTTCAGATTTCCTAAGCTGCTCTGTTTGTGTTAATGTTTATGCACTGTGCTTTGAGCCCAGGTATCACACCACATCCATTCTGACACTTCACTAGAGAGACTCCGAATTTTCAGCTTTTCTGAAGGCAGTCAGTACGTTCTATCTGATGCTGAGGTGATGTAGGTATTCCACTCTGTGAATTAGCAACGGCTAGCCAGATTTAGTTCACTGTGAAACCCTTCCACCGAGAGTCTGCAGTATCAGATACACATTTCAGGTCAGACTGAAGGTCTTTTGCTACTGGCCAATACCTACCAAGTTAGTGATGTGGCACGAAGAAAATTTTACCCAACGGTTTTGTGTGTATTTTGGCTTAGAGTGGTACTGCAGTTATCAATGGGAGGAATGTGCTGAGCGTTCTGAATTCAGATCCTCCACAGAGCAATGCAGAGTATCTTGTTATTAAATTATGTTTAAGCAATCAAACACAACAACCACATGCTATTGTTCTAAAAACAAGCATTCTGATGAAAGTGCATTGTTACGTATAGCTTCCTCTAAAATCACCTACAATTACTTCTGGCACTGCGTTTCATTTGGTGAAAATGTGGTATCACAGTATGGCATATTAGATTAACTAAATCCACTTCAAACAAGTACAGCTCCCAGAAGGCACCTTCCTGTGCAAACCTTTGAACACAACCATCCCTCAGGACTCTGAATTAATTCAGGAAGGGAAAGTATGTTACTGGTACACTTTAGGTTGGCTTTGATGGGGGAGGAGAAATTATGCAAGCAGCCTACTAGGGCACTACACATAAAATGCCAATATTTTGCATTTTCTAATGTAGTGAAATCTGACGGATGAGAAACAGGCCTCTCTAAATCCCCTCCTCGTTGAAAAAAGGGAACTTGCGACCTGCAAAGCTAGGTCTGCTATGCTTCCCTGCTGTTTGGTTCACATTAGAGGAAATAGGTATGATGTAATTAATCTTACACTTTCGATCTCAGCAGGACAATGAGCCACAGAAAAAAATTGACTATGTTGAACCAGATTTATCAACAAGCCTTTTTTTAAAGAATAATTGGTAAACAGAGATCCATAAAGAGCTACTGAATGTTAAAAGGTAGTTCTTAAATAACTGTGAAGCAAATCCATGGAAATATATAAATTCATATAAATATAAATCAGTTCTTTCTATAATTATCCTTTAATTTCTTGATAACAAAGATCTATCGCTGTCTTTTTTAAAAAAAAAGCATTATAGTTATTTGTAAAAGCTGAGTTTATAGTTTGAAAACAATTAAGCCTTGATGCCAATTAGGGACTGGCTTTTATCATGGAATTTACAGTCACATGTGACACATACTGAGCTGTATGCATTCTGTGGGACTACAGTATCTTATGGGACATGGGACTGAAATCCTATTTGTCAGATGTCTCAGGTTCTCTTTAAGAGCTGTGTTCTTACAAAATTCAATTCCTGCAAGAACTATATGAATACTGAACCATTTTCATTGAAAAAATGTTTTCAAAGTTCCTATTATCTCAAGGACTTTTCTAGCTGCAGGAGGGCTGTAGTGTTTAAGTCACTAAGAAATCCTGTGTACAATAAAAAGAAAACCAGTTTGTGAAACAAAAAAGGTCCTAGCCAAACACTCTAATTCTAAGTAAATCTGTCATTGCCTAGTGAATTTGTTAGTTCTGCTGGCTCCACGGGTGCTCTCTAATGCAGCTCTGAAAAGAAGGAGAGAAGGGAAAGGGAAAGATAATTCCAGCTGGAACATTACATGTAGAAAGATTTGCATTGTGAAGTGAGTGTTTGGAATTTGCCACAAATCCTATAAAACAGTTCAGCCTTTTGATAGCGAAACAGTTAATTTTGCATTATAAGTCAAAAGGAGAAATGCCCATACAACAAGAAGCAGCTGACAAATTAACTGTGATAGCAACAGGATGAAAGCTCCCCCACTTCCACAGTCAATCATTTTATCGTTCCTGAGCTGCTCAGTGCAGCCTCACTCTGTCTCCGAGTTGCTCTTCGTGTTGGCGCATTGTGCGCTGAACAATACTGTAAATGGCAAACGCATTGGCGTGTGCTGATGAGACAGAGGCTGACTGTGAGCAGCGGGATGTTGCCTTGTTTTTCCAAAAGCAATGCTTCATGCCATTAACAGCGGTGCCAAGCTCTCAGTACAACATAATTTCACTTACGGCGACCTTGAAAAATGCACTTCAGTAAAATGAGATTTGGAAGACGTTTTTCAAGGAGACAGTCTTCCTCTGTGCCACCGAGGCATATCCTCGGCCAGTAGTGAGTGCCATGGTGCACGCGTCTTAAAGAACTTGCAATGTCTCTGAAAATACTCTGTATACCTGAGCTGAAAATGAAATCGGTCATAAGAAGGTTTGAGGAGAACAAGTTGGATGTCTGTGGGCAGGAAAGACAATAGTCCAAGCCTTATTGGGATAATCCGCATTTATAAACAGAGCAAACTCACTCAAGCAGATTGGTGTTCAATAAAGAAAAAGCTCAAAAGGCAATTTTGTAGCATGTTTGCATAGCTGGGATGGACTTGAACTCTTGTATGTTATCTCCTGTGGGGTCTGGGAATTGCAGTAGGGTACACCTGCAAAGACCCAGGCTCTGCCGGTCAGCATGCATCAAACTGGTATTTGAATGCAGAGATGTTGCTGCATTCACTTTTCCTGCTTTCTGTGTTCTTTACAGTAAATTTGGAGCCATGGGCCACTGCTCCTTGTTTAAACACTATAGTCAATAATTTTGCTACAATCTGAGATCAGCAAAATGTGAAGTTTTATCACCTAATAGGACCAAGAAATAGGCCAGGTTTGACTGCTACACAAATCCTGCCCTAGCAAACCTGTTAGAACAAAGAAATGCTTCCTAATCAGACCAAGAACTGAGATAATCACTGTGGGCTTCGAACCAAATTCCTGATGACCGCAGTACGTGGGACGGTCTGAGAAGAAAAACCCCCAACTGCTGAGTCATATCTGCTTCAGCAAAAGAAGTAGCACAGTTGTTCACTCAGCCACATCTTTGCCTGCTGTATCATATTAAGATTTTAGAATGTGTATTTAAATGCAAAATGCACTTAATCAAAGATGCTAAAATAGAAAGGTATGGGTAAAGGCATGGAGGTGGCAATTTCATATGTGAGGAACAGAAAAAAATTGTAATTATTATTAAGACCATGTAAGAAGCATCCAAATCTGTAAGTAAACAACCAAAATATTTTTCCCTGAGGTAGTATAGAACATCAATTTACACAAAGTCATACTGTTGACACTCACAGCTAAGGGGCTGTTGGCCTTTCCCAGTCGTGTGAACACTTTCTTACTTAGAACAGCTGTCTGCAGAATTTTCGAACCAAATGGAACAGCCGTGAAATGACAACGGATGAAAAACTACAGAAAAACTGTGCAAGGAAAAGTAATAAAAAAGGAGAAATGTGGTACTGTTGGCATAGTCCGAATGCATAAAAGGCAGGTCAAAAATAGTACATTAAAAAAGCTAAACTTCAATCAAGAGGCTTCTGCATCAGAGAGGTTTAACAGTGGTGTCCAACTCACTTTTAGTTTTCTCTCACCTTAATCATTTCAACTTTCTTCCCTTTGGGCTTCTGTAACCTAATTTCACCGTATCCTAAGAATGTCCTGCTGCAACTCCTTTGTTTTTGTCTTTCCCTTCCTTTCCCTCAGCAGTTCCCTGGGCAGTTTTCTTTGTGAGCTTTCAAACAGCAGTTCTGTCTTCCTTCGCCTCGTCAAAGGCCTCCACCACAGGGTCACATCTAGATTACTCCCACTTCTGTTTCTTCCCACCTCCATCTCCATTTTTCTCAAGGCTTACATTTCTTTTCCTACAAGCTGCATCTCTCTGGAGCTCCTTACTGCACAAAATGCACCTTTTGGTACAGCACCCCAGTGAGTCTGGAGCATATGTGTTTAAAAGCACCTTAACAACCTGAAATACACCATAGTACCTGTCTGCTGAAGCTTCTTACTGCCTCTTATTTCCTTTTTTTCTGGTTTAGATACGTTTCTTGGAACAGAAACAGTATTTTCCTCTGTAAGAATTTTTTACTGAGAAAGTATAGCAAACTGTCAACACCCAAAAAATAATGTCCACATCCTGAAGTTCTCATTCATGAAAAATCTCTCTTCCCTTCAATGGGAATTTTCCTTCCTCTTGAACTGGCTTATTTAAAAATAACATCTGATGCTCTCCTAGGCTTTTGCCATAGTCATCTTTTCGGACGCTCCTTCCACTGGGTCATTATAAAACCATCAGACTGGGTTTTTCAAAGCAGCGTAAGGATTTTAGGCACTCCAGTCTCACTGAACTTCCACTGACCTCAGGCCCCCAAATTCGGGGAGCTCCTTGCTAAGTTCCAGACTCAGTACTGACCTCCTGGGTTTGCCTCCCGGCCTCTACCGTTGTGCTGGGGAGCACAATGCTTGCCTTGGGTTTCACTTCTGAAAAACTCACACCCTAAAAATTCCCACCGTAAAAGAAGCAGGGGGCGAATGGAGATTAATCTCAGAGGAAATCAAGGCCACAGTCTTTGTGCTTTTTGATTTTTATATCACCGTGCACTGAGTCATACCCAGCTAGTTCAGAGTTCATGTGCAACACAGAAATGAAATTTAAAGCTATCACAACCAGAATTATTAACGGCTTTGAAGTGCTGAATTCTGGGAAGTTTCTGAAAGATGTGAAGAGGGCGACTAGATTTTCCAGCACGTGCAATGTATTTAGCTAATCTGAAAACAAATATCTAAAATTTATCAAGAATTCTCTGAGTATCTTTAAAAAATTGCTTGATGATATTGCCCAAGGAAATGAATAAAAAGGAGCTGTCTGTTTGGAGACAATTTTCTGCTTGCTCGTATTTACTTACAGACATTCTGAGCCATATTTATGGCATTATCAGTGGAATGATACGAATAAGTGATGTCTGCAAGACAAGCTCAGCTTACTGGCATGAAATACCAAACAGAAGGAGCAGGTCCAGTCACCTGCCACTGACGGCACGCACCGCATAACCCGCTGTCGGACAGAGCCCAAGCTCGCTGTTATCCCTGCTTTATCCCTGTCAACCTCACCTCACTGGGAGTTACCCATCCTTTCCAATCAGCGACCTACATGTATTCACGCCTTGTGTATCCTCACCTCTTTTCATGCCAACTTTGCCTTTTAGTTTACGCTGCAATTTTTCCTCCGTGAAGTAAAACCCTGACGTATTTATGAAGAGCTTTGTTTTCTCCCAGCCTTTTTTCTGGTATACAACACAAGCCAAGCTGAGTTAGGAGAACTGGATGCACAGAAAGGTTACTAAGAGCACAGGAAATAACAGCTATTTTTTAAATTTTTAATATGGGTCGACCTCTTGTCCTTTCTGAAGTGGAAACTTTGCCTTAGGGGAGTAACAGCTAGCCATCGGAACCGCTATTTACTGATCAGCCCATGAAATTAATTTCATAGCTACAAAGCAAATGTTATTTAAATTGCTGACTGTTTTTTCATGGAGTACTCTGACAGTATAAACTAGTTTAGCAGTAGCAGATTACTGGTGGTCAGTGTCGTATGTGAGGATTCGGTAATGTTAAGCAACTTTATTAACTTCCACGGCTGTAGAATCAAATAATTTATTACCTCAAGCTAGAAAACAAATGTTAACAGATTATGTTAAATAATAATTGCAACTACTTAAGAAGGTGTTTGGGGACAGTCAGAAGTAATAGAAGAGCTATTTTTATGAAAGGCAATAATGGTTAAAAAAGGAAGATCTTGCTTCTCACTGAAGATATGCCAAAGACAGTCCGCGATGCTCGCAGCTGTGGCAGTGCAAGTGGCTGACTTTGGCTGTAAACATCCTTCCCAGATGCCTCCATATGGAGGAGAACCCTGCTGGCATGATCCCAGGAAAGGCTTTTTCTGTACAAGCCACATCTCTCAGTCCTCCACTGCCCCAAGCATCTGAACCTAAGCTGACGAGCTGATGCTAAAGGCTGCAGTGAGACTTCTTAATAGCAACCGGAACCTGGGTGTGGAGAAGAACTGAAGCTGTGGGTTTGAAATCTCCCAGGTCGGTGTGACTGCAGAAGTTTCTTATTTTGACAGGTTAGCATTCACCTTAGCAGGAAACGTTTTTAATTTTAGCAGCTATGTGGAAATCCACCTGAGCATATGTTGATTTTCCAAAAGTGAATTGCCCGATACAGCGGTTTATCCCCCACCGCTCTCTCACTCTGCCCTTCCATGAAGACTCCGGGTTGCCTGTGGAAAAGGCAGCGTTGTATAAGCCTGTCTCTGTATCTGCACCACACAAATGCTTGAACTGTTTGTAAGACGAGTTCTGAAACCGCTTCCAGCAAATTCTAGTGCAACCTTACAAATAAATGCACAAAGAAATTGTCAAACAGTGCTCAGGAAGTGCCATATGTAAATGCTTACTATACTAAGAAATCCCTAAGAAACTGCCAGGTGTTCCCACAGTCTTCATAAATTTACAACTCCGAATCTTTTTTTCCTAGATCGCCCAGGTTTGTTAAATGTGAAGCCCATCGAAGATATCCAAGACAATCTGTTGCAAGCTTTGGAGCTCCAGCTAAAGCTGAATCATCCAGAGTCATCGCAGCTGTTTGCAAAGTTGCTTCAGAAAATGACGGACCTCAGACAGATTGTCACGGAGCATGTGCAGCTGCTGCAAATAATAAAGAAGACGGAGACAGATATGAGTCTTCATCCACTCCTACAAGAAATCTATAAAGACTTATATTAATGACCATAGTAGTTCTAATCCGCTGACATAATGTATGTTCTTCAGATTGCACTATTTCTTTGAGGGAAAACTTTGCATACCTAAGAAATTACTGTGAAACAGCATTTAAGAAGAGAGAGCTTAGTATAGTAGATCTATTTTATGCATATTGTTTATAAAGACACATTTACAATTTACTTTTAATATTAAAAATATCTATATCATGAAATTGTTGGCAGTATTTTCAGAATTAATTTTTTTAAACTATCTTATTTCTCAAAATTGCTTGTCCAGGATGATTGATGCTTCCCTGAAGTCGGTTAGGCATGCAGTTAAATTTTCAACTTAAAAATAAAAATCTTTCTCCTTAAACATTTCTAGGGAAACGTTTTAAGTATGATGCTTGCTTTTGTGCTCCCAAGGCAGCAGCACATTAACAGTGCAATTGAATCACAGGATTGCGTGGCTTCCTCCGAGAGCTTAACGGGCCGACGTCAGCAGTGTTGGGTCTGAGAGCATCGTGCCGACCACAGTACAACTTTACACCCACACAGCTCTGTACAGAGGTCTCAGTGCAAGTGAGATTTAGGCCCATCGTTTGTGGGCAAACCCGAAAGCTGGATGCCGGTCCAAGGACTCGCTGAGGAATACGCACTGCTCATCACTCTTGGGAGGCAGAGTTGCTGCTCCTGCACATCTGAGGCAGGTGGAGCAGCCTGTGTGGAGAGGCCGTGCAGCTGCCCCCACTGTGGCCCAGGCCACGTGCCACGGTCCTAATGCGGCTTTCGGTCGCTCTGCTGAGTCTGTAGCTGGAACAGGTTTGTACAAACCACTTGGGCTGAGACCCTCCCGAATAATTTCACAAACTGTCATCGAACAACATACCCAGTCACAAACGTCATGGAGAACTGGAGTAGTGTGACTCCCCCTAAACAAAGGCGAGGTCTGAATTAACTCTTTAAAACAAACCTGTGCTGGAAACCTTACTCTGTTAGCTTGAGCTATCATTGTTTGTCACTGGGAACAAGAATGCTTTGGGATGTTCACTGCTGTTAAAATCATTAATTCTCTTAAACATGTTGCCCTAAGATTCCCCTGGGAGCAAAGCACAGGAGAACGCTTCAGTTTAACAGAGGGCAAATTTACTCAGACTATCTCCTTTTGGTATCCTCAGCACCAACGTGAGAGTCATGTTTAGCCTGCCCACCTTTACCGTTTGGGAATGTGACCCCTGACAAAGCACGTGTGATCCACAGGGGTGGACCGGAAGGGGGAATGTTGGGAAAGAAAACCACTAATTGCAACACACATATTGAAGTAAGGACCTGTCTTCCATTGAACACCCTCCGTTTCCTCACCACGCCCACATTTCATTGATGTGGCAATAAGCGTGCCGTAGAGTGAGCAAGACGGTTCTGTGGTGACACACCAGCGGACCAAGAGGTAATGCAAGTGTAGGTGTGAGCAGGCTGGGTTTTAAGGGACTATAAATCGACCTTTCTCCCAGTGCCGACCTTGAAAATCTAAGTTGGTGCAAATGATGCAATGACGAGGCTGACAGAGGCAAATATTGAAATAAATCCTTAAGCTCATGCCTTCTACACCTGAAAACGTTTCCTACAACTTATTTCAGAAAACCTCTGGGCCTGAGGCCAGTAGTAAGCATTATGCCCACCGGGAAGGTTGGAGAATTGGATCATTCAGCCTCCGGGTTTAAAATCCACGGGTGAAGTTGCACGGAGATGAAGTCAGTGAGTGAGGATGAGGTGAACAGCATTGACCTTCACCAAGTTCACAGTGAGATCTTTTCAGGCAGCTCAGAAATGATCGCCCGAAAGCAAGTGGAATATTAGAATCATGGGATTAGGTTGGAAGGACCTTTAAGACTGTGTGTTTCCTGCGCACTTCAAGACAGACACTTTGGGCTAGCTGAGCATCGGATTCTGACCAGAATTACACGCACGCTGCTTTGGGGCTGTAACAATTCAAAAGCAAATGTTGTTTTGTTTCTTGTTTTAAGTTGTTTTCCACTGGACACTGGCCATTTGGGATGTTGCCATCTTTCACTTAGTGGGAGAACCTCTATGTAATTGCAGAGTTCATCCCTTCCCATCCCTTCCAGAGATGAACTGGCACTGAGATGGACCACAGCTCCAACGCTGAATCCTTATAATGGTAACACACAGCAAAAACTCCTGATCTGAGCCTGCATTTATACAATCCAATGCCACGCTGCCTTCAGTAGGAGTGAGAGTCCAGAACTGGTTTTCAGTGAGGAATTCTCAGACATGTTCTTATGTAAGTAATACCAAAAATCATTGGAAAAGGACAGCGGAAGAGGTGCACTGACAATGAAATTCAGCTCCTTACTTTGTCACAGGAAAACATTCTGTGTAACCAAGACGCACATTAGCTCAAAGAGCTTAATTCTACTAATATATTTGCAAGCAGCCGTTTAGCAGTGGCGGTGTTTAAGCCATTCAGTCCCACATGAACATACAGAGCCCGTTTATTTTTGAGAGCGGTCACGTAATCGCGGTCATGATGGTCGAAGGACAACAGAGAAGGTTTGCAGGAACAGGTGTTGGCCTTTATTAGGATGAAGGGACTGAATGCCCAAAAGCCCAAAAGCCTATACTTTTCTTTCAACTGTATAAGCTGCTCTAATAAAATATATTGTTCTCCCTACATCCTGTCTTCTCTTACATTTTGATAGTTATTCATCATATTTTCCTCAAGCCATGGAAAATGTTAATTTTCATGTGAATTACTAATCACAGAAATGTTCTGATTCTAAACGGTTACATCATGGTTAGGAAGCTTTGCCTAAAATACTTTTCTACAATAGGTCTTAGGGGAAAAATGTTCATTTAATGGACAATTGCTATGTACTAATTTAGAACAAATGACTGTTATGAGGATATGAAAACATTTTCTCAAAAAATAGCATTTTCTCTTGTGAATTATATGCAGAATTTTGATCTAATTGTAAATACTTTCTGTTTCTATGGAACTTTATTTATTAAAAACAAAAAAAAACTTGCTAATGGGAGTTTATAAGTAGGTTGTAATATTTTCAGTCTCTCTAGAGTTTTGGTTAGAATGGGCCATGCCATAAATGAACCATGTGGGGTTTGATCTTCAGTGCTACTAAAACCGTTTAACCAATCGAAAATAGGAACAGCTGGTTTCTGCCTGCCTGTGAAGAGCTTCATTTTGCTCGCGGTTTACTGTCCTTCCTTAGTCATCTGCTCACCACACCGTGGCATCTTCAGAGGTGATGTGCTGAGTGGGACACGGGTACATTCCATAAAACTTCGGAGCTGTTATTCTGTCTCGGATTGGTGCGGGTCTGCTTTTTCAGTAGGAAAAGGCTAGAGGTAAGTCAAGGAAAGCCAGCTGGTACACCTGCGCATACCCAGCAACCATCTGCCCATTTCCCTCACCACGTCAAGCATCAATTAGTCAGCAAAACGCTTCTTGAAGAAGCTCAAAGTTCTCTATTTAACAGGGAAAATGACTTTCTTCAGACAAAGTTCATTGGTGACCATCCATGGAGAATATTGCTGCGAGTGGCCTGAGGTGGAAATTCAGATGAGAGAAAAGCATTTCCAGCATCCCCGTTACTACAGCAAAGGCAGCTGAGCCCATTGTAATCCCGGTTTCCGTAACAGCACGGAATGCTTACCCTACTAATGCAGGTATCTACCTGCCTTTCGGCACCGCATGAGGGGAAGCAGTTGAGTTGTGTGTTCCTAACCGAATTCCTAACTCAGACAGCCCTTCGGTAGCCAACCCACTGAAGCCTAGAACACGGATCTCCCGACAGCTGTTGTCATGGCTTGTGCTGCAAAGCTTCCCAAGCGCCACAGGCCTGCCCTGCCCTTTTACTTTAGCGTGCGTGCGCTTGGTTTCAATGCACCACTGGTACGGTTAAGCCCTGGGGGATGAGGATTTAATATTTGATTTGCAAGTGTAAACTTTGTCTTGCAGTTGAGTGCAATTTAATGGGCCTTTTTCCTTTTAATAAAGAGGTAATACCTCTCCCTTAGAGGGAGGTAGCAGCAACTTTGTAAACATAAGCAAGACAAAGCTGCAGCTAGAGACTTACAGAAGGAGGAAAACAAAAATTAGGGGAAAATAAAACCCAGCAAACTAGCCTCCTGGCTCAGCAGCTCAATCATGTACCTGTCGAATGCTTCAGGGGCTCATTCCAGCACTGGAAAAATTGCGTGTCTCATCTTAAACCCCACTCCGACCGCCGTGGTTAAAAATCAGGTGTACGGGTGTGTCTCGAACTCCGTGAATACAGCGATGCACTTACCAGCACTAACTAGCCCTGAAAATGTTGACAACTGTAGGGCAAACAATTTCTGAACTTCCCATTCCCCATTTTGACATGCAGGGTATCGCTATGAAATGAGAGTGGTGAAGCAGCACACCTTAAATATTGCTCCCTGGCTTTACGGAAACAATCAGTAGCCAGTGAGTGACCCAACAACAAAAGGAAGTACGGAAAAGATTCCAAGACTTCAGTTGCAGTATGATATTATTACGTGTGTGTGTCTGCGCATAAGCAAGGACGTACATAACGTTCTTCATAGTGTCGGTCCTAACCAGAAAGCACGACTAGTCACCTGTGGGTGGAAGAGCTCCAGGCACTAAAAAATAACTGCTTCTTCTTCCCTTTTTGCTCATACATTCTGAGAGTTGCCTCAAAATATATACTGCTCACTTTCCAGCACAGAAAGAATATCTAGATATAAGTCTTTTTGCTCCTGATCAACCTGCACTGCCATCCGGCCCTCTGTCTCATCAGTCCTCTTCCACCACACCCTTAGCCGTCAAGGGAGCAGGATTTCTCCTCAGTATGTGAGCTGTTTGAGATGTATTCCCTCAAGTTTCAGCGTGGAGTTGGAGATGGACATGAGCACATGAGGGTACGGAGACGGTGTCGTTTCTCTCTGCTCGTTCATCAGACCTGGCACATACATTCTCGTCTTTCAAGGACTCTACAGAGTTACCCTGTTTATGGTCTCTGACCTTGGTGTTCTGCATAAAAGCTGCACACTTGCAAAGATACCAACCCTTCTGCCCAACCTGTGCTCTATGTAACCTTGGGAGCGTATCCTAATCATACTTATTTGTATGCAAGGCACCTAAAGTTCCTAAACGAGATTAGAGTCCTGCTATAGATGGCCTTCGAGACAGCAGCGCTGCTCCAAGCAGCTTACACAGCAAGGCAAGGCCGACAAAGGGGGGAGCAGTAAACATTGTATGCTGTCCTATTCCCGATCCACAAGAACCACCGCTCAGCTTAGTACCCAGCCCAGCTGCTTGGGCTGCCTCGTAACGGGTTTTCACATTTGTGCTTTCCAACAGCCTTCTGAGACACGGTGTTTGCAAGAAGCCAGTAAACAGCATCTGTACATCAGCAGGCTCCCAAAATACGAGCGGTTAGTTCGACTCCCAGTCTCTTTCATGACACAGGTCTTTATTGGTTGATATATCAAATTCTGTGCTAAGTTATTGCAAGGACAGTCTCTACGCTGTAGCTCATCTAGATCATACAGCGGGAATTCTCTGGGCAAGCCTTACTCTAGGCAAGCCTTACTCAAGCCAGTAACTCTCAGTTCTTCAGGGTTAAACTCTTCGGGACTTCTTTTAAATGTGAATTTGATTTACTTCTAGAGATTTTTGCAAACCGCTAGAATCAGTTCTCAGTTCTGAAATGGGACCAGTTTCTAATTATGATTTTGCTAACTTTCACCTCTGCTTTAGAAAAGAGCATGCATGATAAAGCAGAAGAAGCGCTTGAGCTGCAAATGAAACTAGCCCTTCTGTTGAGACACATATTGTTAAAGGACTTTCTTTTTAATTATTAAGCTTCCTTATTGTGCTGGAAATGGGCAGCATTTTCAGAACAGCATTGGCCAAGAGGAATATCCATTGCTCATTATATTGTATGCTGTTGCCCAACAAGGTTTTTTTAGTTCAGTGGAAACAACAAGGGAAAACTGTACTCTCTGGAGGCAGGGGAGGGAAGGAGAAATACGCAGCACCATTGGTTCTCACACTGGGAAGAGCTGGCAGTGCAGGAGAAGATCTTGTCCTGCTTGCTGCAATGATGATTAAAGCATTCTGTTGTGTCAGCATATCCTCAGTTTGTTAGTGCTAACTCTCAGCTGGCCATATCCTGCCAGATTTGCAAGCAAAGCCTGCCAAGCCATCTCAACAAAAATGTAGCTTTAAATATTATAAATGATGCTGCATTTTGCTGTGGAAATGTTTCCTGAAAAGGCTGTTCCAAAACATCCTTTATTGTTGGGGGTGGGGAGCAGAAGGGGCCTGGGAGAGGGAGGAGGGAGGAAAAAGAGGTACTTTTAATAGACTTTTTTTTCCTTTTGAGGCCAGAGATTCATTTCACATCATTCTGCAAGACCAAATGGGTATTTTTTTTTTCCCAGTGACTATAAAACATTACAGTAATAATTTTCTGTGTAAGTTTTGGCAACTAAGCTTGGGGTGGGAGGAAGGACAGAGGGCATCTTATTTTATAGAGGATTGCAGTGAGGGATTTTGCAATTGATCGGTTAGCAAAATCGTTTGGGTGGACATCTGCTTGCTGGCAAAGGAGACTTCTCGTCTTCCTGTTACATTATATTAAAAATTACAGCCGAGCAAAGGAGGTGGCTCTCCCAGCAAGGGCAAGGTTTGGGTGCTAGACCAAAACAAAGGACATGGGTCTGCATTTGATAACAGGACGATATCACAGACTGTTGCATGAAATTTCTCCAAATCAGCAGTTCTTGGGAAATGCCAGTTGCTACTTTTCCTTTTTATATGTATAGGACCCAGAACCAAAACCATGGGTGCTAATCTACATTTGTGCAGACAGACACACAAATTCAAAGCTGTTCAAATCCAAAATTCCAGTTTTGGCCCACTTGTATGGGGAGGTCCTTCCAAAAGAGCATTTTCTCACCAAATTCTTTCACAGTTCAGCCTCAAAACAGACTAAATTGGAAGGAAGGATTAGAGGCAGGCAATCAGAAGTGGATTTTGATGTGCCTAATCCAATAGTCCACCCCAATGTGCAAAGGATTGTTTTGTTGCAGTCCTGAATCTAGGTTATATTGCTATCCCTTAGCTGAACTTTAATCAAAAAATACAGTAGCTATTTAGCTGAACATTTCTACACATCTTTTACACTTCCTTTTTCTTTAGTTTTCACGTTTTCCCACATTTTACAAGAGTGGGGTTTTGCCAGATGAATTTGGGACTGCTAGGCAATCAAGCACCTGATAGATGTGCCCTTGCAGGCAAGACACCAGGTCACGCAGGCCGACCTGCATCCAGACTCAGCACATACAGTTTGAGCTACAAACAGTAGGTGTTTGTCCTCTGTGCATTTTTACAATAAAGTGTAAACAAGGGTAATAAATGCCAGCTTCAAGGAAAATTGAACTTTCAAGGGACTTTTGCTCTGCAAGATCATTTTATGGAATAAAATTCCATAAACTCTTAAAAAAACCCATAAAATTCCATGAACTCTACAAGAAGCGACCATTGCATTCGCCACGGTAACGCAAAGGTCCAGAGTCTGCTTGCAAGTGTAACTGAGATCTGGTATAATGTCCTTAAAGGCAATGGCATCATACCAAAATGAAATCACAGTGGATGAAATCATGCTAAAAAATGGATTTGGAAAGCACCACACTGTTGTGAAGGTGGTACGTAGGAGTTATTTGGATAGTCTGAGTTCTGAAGATGGTGCTTTTGGCACCCAGCAATAAAAACCCCGTAATCATAAAGTGGGTATTTTCTGATGTAAGCTGTTTTTGGACCACCTAAGCCTAACCTTCAACTGGCTCTTTGTGAGGTGCTTACCGGCAAGCTACAACGTAAGTGCAATGTATTTCTACCTTGTGCTGCCATAATAAATGGTCATCACTGGAGATTATACAACTTAATACATGTATTCTGAGGGAGGAAACAACGGGCTGTAAAGTACCCACTTACGAGGTTTCTAGGTAATCTTTCAGAGATGTTCGCTCTTGACTGCGCTTCCGTTTGCAGATAGCAAAGCTGCACACGTTCACTGACTCCCCGCCTGGAACGTAATTAACCGAGTTATTTAGAGTTTGATTGAAAACCTTCTCAACCTAAGGAAAAATCTCCAAGTCTGGGTCAAGCCTGCAATGTGGTAGCTGTTTGTGTTTAAAGAAAAACCACATTTGTGTTATGTATGACGTGAGCTAATCGCTCATGGTTTGGATTCTGGCAGCTCTCACCCAGACAAGGTTTCATGTTCAGTGGAATGGACTCGGGCTGTTCTGTGCCAGTTGGCTTCGGTGCTTAAGAGCTGGGCACGTTCAGCTCATCAGTATGGTCACAACTTCAGTCTCACTGGGGTGCTTCCTTATCTCACATCCCTCTTCACGTTTCCATCTAGATCAATTCTCCTGAATACTGGAAAGGGTCTGCTAGCAAACCACACCACAGCCCATTGCAGACCACCAGACTGCCCACGAATGGAACCCCCGCTACAGGCTTAGGGTGAGGAGTGCGAGCACTCTCCGGGCACTGCTAGTACCTAAAGTGGACAGGATTCAATCCTAAATGGAAGACTGGGGATACCTGTCCCAAATATGCTGAAAAGACATTTGCAAAGAACAACAAATGCAAAGTGTTTTGAAAAAGGAATTAGACATTAAAACCAGTGAAAACGGATTGTCAGTGCCATTACCACCCACTCAGAAGCGATACCTCCATCCCCAACAAGCACAGTGTGACTTGCCAGAGCTCTGCCATCCCTGGGCTGGCCTGGAGCCTGGCTGGATTTCAATGCCTGAGAAATTCCCTCCTGTACCAGCAAGAATCCTCTACCTTCCATTTGCAGGAATATTAATATTCCGTTGTGGGCATTATTGAAACAAGAGGGAGAGGGGAGATTGTTGTACCAAGGAGCGTGTCTGACTGGTTTTCCTAGTTCATAGCTTTCCACACAGAAGTGGCTGCACAAGGAGCTGACTCCCAGCACAAACCAGAGGACAGCTTGTGGCTGCTGCTGCACCCCAGATTCTTCCCATTGTCCCCAGTTCCTGTTCCCTGCATCCGGCCTGTGCCCTTGCTGGGTGTGAGTGTCTGTCTTGCTCAGAGTTATGGTAGTTTGGTTAGCAGCCAAGGGGCTGAGGATACAAATTGTAATAGCATTTCCTTCCCCAGAAACCATTGTGCCAGGGGATGGGAGCTACGCAGACCCAGCTGTTGTTCGGCAGCTATCCTGAGGTCAATGGCAACCTTAAGGCATCTTGGGAAGGAGCATCTTGCCAACTCCATAAGGCAGCAAACTTTCTCCCCAACA
>NW_010254817.1:25418-27675 GCF_000690775.1 Eurypyga helias | reverse complement strand
AAAGCATGATCAAGATTTGTTTTAATTATTGCGGCAGGGCTGAAAACAGGAGTGCCTGTCTGCAAAAGCACATGCAGATGGGATCCACAAAATGAGCTTCTGGTCCACCCGGGTGCAGACTCTTATTCTTGAGCCACAGCACTGGAATCCTGTTTCTTCAGCTCTGCAGGTATCTTAGACATTGGTACTTTCTCTCCCACTTTTTTTCTGCTGGACCTCTCCTGCTTTGCATAAACAAATAGGCAGGGAAAGTTACCCTACTCATCTGGAGGGCAGTGTGGGGACTCCAAACGTTGTCCCTCCCAGTACAGGGGAGTGCTTAACTCCTCGGCCTTCCCTTGGCCCTTGTTTGAGCTTTCTCTGATCCTCATTTGGTCAAAGGAATACAAGGTCTGGTATTCAGAAGTGCTGAGCCACAGGCAACTGGACTCTGAAAATTTAAATATAGATTTAAAAGCCTAACTTTAGGCACTGGTTTTGAAATTCTTGTGCAATTCACACTGTAGTTAGTCACAATGGTGTAGGGACAGTAGCGTGTCTAGGAGACACAACAAACGTTCTCTTTACATTATAAACAAGCCTTAAATAAGGAGTAGGTGGAGCTATTACCCAATCTGTTGTGGGGTTTGGTGGTTGTTTGGTTTTGGGTTGTTTTTTTTTCTTTTTTTAAGACATTCCAAAGTACCCTAAAGATTTTTGGAAAAATGTCTTGTGCACATTTTTTTTCTTTTCAGTAAAATGACAACAACAACAAAATGAATGAGTCCCCTGTTACGGATCAGACAATATTTCTTAACAGGGTTTTAAAGCTTCTTGTTACACAAATGCAATTCCCACTGCCAAGAGTAAGCTAATATATTCTTGGCATGCCTGGTAAGTCTTAAATCACGGGCAGTGGGTACATTCTGTTTGACATCCAGAGGAACAAAATTTCACTTCAATAGCTGCCCGGTGAGGAACGTCTTACTCAAAACGAAGCCTATTCCGCTCTCCTTAGACCTCGGCAGGCACTGTAGGCACATGGCATGTGTTAGGACTGCAGGGCACAAGAATGTCGTCATATGATCATATCTTCTGATTTGCTTAGAAATTACCCCAGCTGCGTTTTAATGCTGCTGCTATAATTTGAAATGAGTAATTGCTCAATGGATTAAGAATCCAACATGTTTTATTGGGCATTTTAATATGTCTTTCAAATGTGGTTTCAAAGATAAAATCTCAGCCTCCAAATTGCACCTTTACAGAAGAAAACACGTTGCTCTACTCAGACCACGCTCAGCTCCCTGATTTTACACCACCACGCATGACCAATCCGCTGGGGAAGGTTAGGTCAGGGGTGGTCTTTCAGCAAAGAGCTCAAAATGCTTCCTAACACCCAGTATCAGCCAGAGTCACTTCACTGATGGAGCACTGGGCTTGCAGGTAAGCGATTAGCCTGAGATCATCCAGAAAGCCAGCTGCATGCTGAGCCTCGTTCTTAATCCCCCTGTTACAGTATCTTCTGCAACATTCCCAAAAATATTTTTTTTTTTCCAAGGAGGAATCTGCTGGCCGTCTTATAGAACACCACCAGAAAGACTGTCATTTATGAACACGAAAGCTAAGCATGCTTAGATCCTTTAAAATTTCATTTCCCCAGCTGTGTGCTTCCTTCCAAGGGAGCAACTCTTCTTCTTCTTTCTCTCTTTTTCTTCTTCTTTTGGTTTCTCTTTTTTCTGTTTTTCTTCCCTCCTAGGGGCTTTGTGTGCTGCTTTCTCCCGTCCCATAGAAGAGGGGGGTGCCTGGGTGGCGTGTGAAGAAGCACTGCTGTAGATCTCCCCAGGTCAGCGTAGCTCTTTGGTCAACAGTAAACCAAGATGACACGATTCAGCGATGTGTGCTCTAACCAACGCCACGCACCCGGTTACCCGGCTAGAGCGTACCCCTGCAGCTGACGTTGACAGGACAGCTTTTTCCCTCCCACAGGCCGGCTCTAAAATCAAGTGTTTCTGTGCTGCTTGTGCAGACTTATAAAGCCACCCGTGATGGGAAATATCCACTGGTGTTACAATATCAGAGAAGGAAACTACAGTTTGCAAGAGGCGTTAAAGGAGACGAGAAAAGATTCTGTACATTCAAATACCAGAAAGACAGAAACCACAGTACTACCAAGGGAAGATGAGGAAATAACAGAAGAATAAAGATTAATTGCTCAGTGTCGTCTTTGCTTCAGTCTTCACAGTAGAAGGTTAATTCTTACCAGATGCTTAGAATAATT